>NW_024070203.1:87021322-87188291 GCF_014754425.2 Oryx dammah | reverse complement strand
TTGAAGAATCCTTGCATCCCTGGGATAAAGCCCACTTGGTCATGGTGTATGATCTTTAAGATAAAATATTTTTAATGCAAAAATTTTGAAAAATAAAAATAAATGCAAAAATCTATGATGAACAAAATATCAGAATTTTAAATAGATGTGTTTTCTTGATTTGTTTTATGATTCTGCATTTTTATTCAATGACAAGTACTGTTATTTTCCATCTGCTCACTGTTTCTGAACCACTGGGTGGTCGGATCCCTACTAGGTGGATTTATGAAGGTTGACAATGGTGTGTGAACAGATTAGGCAATGCAGGGTTTTATAGTCACTCATGGGTTTTATTATAGACCTTTTTATTAACATTTCCACTTGGCTCAAAATATGGGAGGTATTTTGGTATGTCTGCATACAAGGGGCATTTTTTTTTTTTTTGCTTCTGTTTTCAAGTTAGCTCCACATGACAGTGCTAGATGAAAATATTGTGATTTGCTCACCTAGAAAATATGATTATATTTCTTTATTATGTTCCCTTAGTCTTCAATTATTTGAATATCTAGTTCAGTAATAAGTTTAATTAAATCATGCTTGCACTGAATTCAGTCTGTCAAGGATTAAGTCAGTTTGTTAATTTAGGTTAAAATTTACTTTTTTATAATTCTTACATTAATATTTACTGACTTTTCAGTTTTAAATGAATATTTGCAGTACAAAATACAGCAGATATTACTGGTTTCTTCTTCTTCTTGTTGCATTCCTAAATTATGAAAAATAAAGATAACCATAAACAATAGTCAATTTTAAAAAGTGTTATTTCTCTATTCCCATGTGGAATGGCAGGACAGAGGAAAATGATATCTGGCTGAAGCTGTATCTGACACTATCAGGATTACCTTGAAATCTGAGGCTACTCATGTTCGTTCAATAATAAGAAAACCGACTATTTGAATTTACAGTCTGTTACTATATTACACAAAGCAGTATAAGTGAAGCTGCTTTGAAAATGTAAAAATGTTATTCAAATTATTCTTGAATGCTATTAATTATGCTATTCTTGAATGCTAATAATTATTCAAATGCTATTATAATTACTCTTATTATATACATTCATTTTTTTTCCATAGAGGGAGAAGGAAACATTATAGGGATATAAAATGGAAGTAAAAATGTAAAAGGGTGTACTTAAGAAGTAATTGTCATGACCCAAATTGTAATAGCACGGCTAGTTCTGCTACTTCCTCAGAATATACTCTTGCTATGAAAAAGGTTTGCTCCTAAAAACCTCACAATGTTGAAAATCATTTTATGAAATCATTGTTCCAGTGGAGAGAAAGATTGAGATTTAGAGAATTTTATCCTCAAAATAATGGAGTTTTTTTTTTCCTACAGTAACTTCAATATGGAATTATTTTAAATAGCAAAATTCCATAATTCTAAATCTTACCATGTCACTGAACAAAGCCAGTGCTGATAATGAAGAATTAGGCCTTTCTATTCCTGAAACCATGGTCAAAATATTAACACAGTGTGGCTTATCATTCTTATTACACATTTTATATAAACACAAGGCACAAAATTTTACTACCCATAAGTCCTAACACTCTTTTTTAATCACATAGTAACCAGTATTAATGAGATAATGCAATTCATATTCCTTAATTACTTGATGTTATAGTAAATAATATTATAAAGCCTTACACTGTAGTAGAATTGCATGTATTATAAAAATTGCTTTCTAGTATATTAGAAAGAAGACAGCTCTGAGAATAATTATAACAAAAAATGGTTTGGATTTATATTGCATGAATTGGGTAATTGTTGAAGCAGAGACATTACTTTGCAGACAAAGGTCCATACAGCCAAAGCTATGGTTTTTTCAGCAGTAATGTGCAGATGTGAGAGTTGGACCATAAAGAAAGCTGAGCTCTTAAGATTTGATGCTTTCAAACTGTGGTTTGGAGAAGACTCTTGAGAGTCCCTTGGACTGCAAGGAGATCCAACCAGTCCATTCTAAAGGAAATCAGTCCTGAATATTCATTGTAAGGACTGATGCTGAAGCTGAAGCTCCAATACTTTGGCCACCTGATGCAAAGAGCTGACTCATTAGAAAAGAACCTGGATGCTGGGAAAGATTGAGGGCAGGAGGAGAAGGGGACAACAGAGGATGAGATGGTTGGATGGCATCACTGACTCAATGGACATGAGTTTGAGCAGACTTAGGGAGACAGCAAAAGGCAGGAAAGCCTGGTGTGCTGCGGTTCATGGGGTCACAAAGAGTCGGAAATGACTTAGTGACTGAACAACAAATAATACAGAATGTAATAAAACCTCGCTTTTATTTGCTTATAGTCTAGTAGGAGATAACTGTCAAGAACAAGAGAAGAAAATACATACTTACACACATAAGCATCCAATAAGGATGTCCTGCATTGAAGGCAGATTCTTTACTGTCTGAGCCACCAAGGCGTGCGGGCTGCCATTTCCTACTCCAGGGGATCTTCCTTACCCAGGGAAGGAAGATCTCACCCGTGTCTCTTGTGTTTCCTGCCTTGGTAGGCAGGTTCTTTATGAGTAGTGCCACCTGGGAAGACAAAATCATGCGGTGCAGTATTATTTTTTCCTCAAAGCCTGACCAAACAGACATGGAGAAATAAAAATATGTCATTTTTATTACCAGCCTTCAAAAAGTAACATGTTTTAAAATTAAAATAGTTATATAGTTATATTTCAATAGCTATCTATAGATATGTTTATATATTCTACAAACAAATATATAGATTTTGATCAAATAAATAGATATTAATTTCAGTATGTATTTCAATACTCATATATGTCTTGTCGTGGTGAAGAAGCTTGTGTAACTAATGAAACTATGAGCCATGCCTTTCAGGGCCACTCTAGATAGTTGGGTCATAGAGAAGAATTCTGACAAAATGTGGTCTGCTGGAGGAGGAAATGGCAAGCCACTTCAGTATTTGTGCTTGGAAAATCGCATTGATGGTATGAAAAGGGAAAAGATATGACATTGGAAGATGACCCCCCAGGTTAGGAGATCTCCAAAATGCTACTGAGGAAGAGCAGAGGGCAATTAATAATGGCTTCAGAAAGAATAAAACTGCTGGGTCAAAGTGAAAACGATGCTCACCTGTGGATGTGTCCAGTGGTGAAAGTACAGTCTGATGAAGTAAAGAACGATATTGCATAGGAATCTGGAATGTTAGGTCTATGAATCAGGTATTTTGGATGTGCTCAAGCAGGAGACAGTAAAAGTGAACATCTTAGGAATCAGTGAACTAAAATGGATGGGAATGGGTGAATTTAATACAGATGACAATTATATCTACTGTAGTATAAGGCAAGAATCCCTTAGAAGAAATAGAGTAGCCCTCATTGTCAACAAATGAGTCTGAAATACAGTACTTGGGTGCAATCTTGATAATCTCGATTCGTTTCCAAGGCAAACCATTCGACATCACAGTAATTCAAGTCTATTCCCCAACCACCAATGCCAAAGAAGCTGATGTTAGCCAGATCTAGGAAGATCTACAAGACCTTTTAGAACTAGCACCAAGAAAAGATGTGTCTTTCATAAGAGGGGAATAGAATGCAAAAGGAGGAAGTGAAGAGATACCTGGAGTAACAGGCAACTTCGGCCTTGGAATATAAAACGAAGTAGGGCAAAGGCTAAAAAAGTTTGGTCAAGATAGCATACTGGTCATAGAAAAAACCCTTTTCCAACAACATGAAAGATGATTGTATACATGGACATCACCAAACGATCAACACTGAAATCAGGTTGATAATACTCTTTGCAGCTGAAAATGGAAAAGCTGTATACACTCAGCAAAAAAAAATATCTGGAGCTGACTGTGGCTCAGATCATGAGCTCTTTATTGCAAAATTCAGGTTATTTTGGGGGGTCAAAATCCATTATGATTATAAGGGATAATATAATCAAGATCCCTTTTGACCTAAATCAAATCCCTTATGATTATACAGTGAAGGTGACAAATAGATTCAAGGGATTAGATCAGGTAGACAGAGAGCCTAAAGACCTATGAACAGAGGTTCATAACATTGTACAAGAGTCAGTGACCAAAACCATCCCCAAGAAAAACAAATTCAGGAAAGCAAAATGACAGTTGTCTGAGGAAGCTTTATAAGTAGCTGAGGAAAGAAGAGAAGTTAAAGGGAATGGAGAAAGAGATAGATATACCAACTGAAAGCAGAGTTCCAGAGAATAGCAAGGAAAACAATGGGATGGGAAAGACTAGAAATCTCTTCAAGTAAATTGGAGATATCAAGGGAAAATTTCATGCAAGTTTGGGCATGATAAGGGACAGAAATAATAAGGACAGAAGCAGAAGAGATTGGAAAGAGGTCTCAAGAATAAATAAGAGAACTATACAAAAAAGATCTTAATGACTCAGGTAACCACAATGGTGTGGTCACTCACCTAGAGCCAGACATCCTAGGATGTGAAGTTAAGTGGGTCTTAGAAATCATTATTATGGGCTTTCCTTGTGGCTCAGCTGGTAAAGAATCTACCAGCAGTGTGGGAGACCTGGGTTCCATCCCTGGGTTGAGAAGATCCCCTGGAGAAGGGAAAGGCTCCCCACTCCAGTAGTCTGGCCTGGAGAATTCCATGGACTCAGTCCATGGGGTCGCAAAGAGACTGAGCGACTTCCACTTCACTTCACTTCAAGCTAATGGAGGTGATGTAATTCCAGTTGAGCTATTTAAAATCCTAAAAGATGTGGGTTGGAGTGCTGCACTCAATATGTCAGCAAATCTCCCACAGGACTGGAAAAAGTTAGTTTTCATTCTAATCCCGAAGAAGGGCAGTGCCAAAGAATATACAAACTGCTATACAACTGTGCTCATTTTGCATGTTATAAGTTTATGCTCGAAACCCAACAGGCTTCAGCAGTACATGAACCAAGAATTTCCAGATGTACAAGCTGGGTTTAGAAAAGGCAGAGGAAGTAGAGATCAAATTGCCAACATCCACTAGATCATAGAAAAAGCAAAGGATTCCAAGAAACATCTACTTCTGCTACATTGACTATGCTGAAGTCTTTGACTGTGTGGCTCACAACAAACTGTGGAAAATTCTTAAAGATGTGTGAATACCAGACCACCTCACCTGTCATCTGGCCCCATCACTTCATGGCAAATAAAAGGGGAAAAAGTGGAAAAAGTGACGGATTTTATTTCCTTGGGCTCCAAAGACACTGAGGAAGATGACTGAAATTAAAAGACAATTGATCCTTGAAAGGAAAGCTATGACAAACTGAGAGTGTATTAAAAAGCAGAGACATCACTTTGGCAACAAAGGTACATATAGTCACAGCTATGATTATTCTAGTAGTCATACATATACGGATGTGACAGCTGGATGATAAACGAGGCTGAGCACTGAAGAACTGATGGTTTTGAATTGTGGTGCTGGAGAAGACTCTTGAGAGTCCTTTGGACTGTAAGGAAATCAAATCAATCTTAAAGGTAATGAACCCTGGATATACACTGGAAGGATTGATCCTAAATCTGAAGCTCCCATACTTTGGCCTCCTGATGCAAAGAGCTGATTCATTGGTAAAGACCCTCATGCTGGGAAAAATTGAAGGAAAAAGGAGAAAGGGGCAGCAGAGGATGAGATGGTTAGATAACATCACTCACTCAATGACTATCAATTCGAGCAAACTCTGGGAGATGGTGGAGAATAGAGGAGCTTGGTGTGCTGGAGTCCTTGAGGTTGCAGTGTTAGACATGACTTAAGGACCAAACAACAAGAGTTTTCATCAGTTTAAAGAAATCAATTCAAAACACAAAGCAAAAAAAATTGCAGTGTCAAAGTTGTTCTTCCATAAAACAAATAAAGAAGTATATAATTGACAACATCATGCATTTTAGTATTTCTTTTATTCAATGCCTAACCTAAAGGATTTTCTCCATATTGTCATTTTTATTACCAGTTTTCAAAAAAATAACACTTTAAAAAATTAAAATATTTAAAATAGTATATTTCAGTAGCTAACTACAGATGTCTATATTTTTCAAATATATAGATTTCAATTAGACATAGATATAAATTTTATCTATTTCAATATCTATATATACATCTACTTCAGATAAGTAGATATATAAACTACAGATAGATACTGAAATACAGCTATATATATATATATATATATATATGTATTTATGTCTATACCTATGTAAATACCTACTCATCTGTCCACCGGACACATGTAACTGTTTGTGACTTTGCTAAGGATTTATTTCCCCTCAGATCATGGAAATGTTAGAGCTAACCTAATGAAATTTAAGTTTGTCTATTTCCTTGATCCTAACATTAGATAAGGAAAGAGTACACTCTAAAATATATGTTAAAGAGGATAATAGTAGGGCATTTCTTTTATTTTTTGCTGGCTAGAATTTTGACAGTAACTGAAATATAGTCACAATTAGTTTAAACTGGAAAACTTTCAAAGTGGTCTTACTAGTCAGCAATGCTGACAAAAGAACTCTCACCTGTTATGATAGTGATAATACTGGTGGATACCAGTGTTATTCCAGTGGAGGAGTCTTCCTGAGGTTGAATTATTCTGCTTTTTTCTTGACCCATAAAACTCACTAAATATATTCCAAACTGATTTTTAAAATCCAAGCTGCTAGATGAAATTGTACAATCTGTTGTAATAGCCTTCTAACTGATCTCCGTGCATTAGTTTTAATCCATTCTCCTTTGTATGGCCAGAGCAAAAAAAAAAAAATGCAAATCCCTGTAGTTATTACTCATAATGAAAGTCTTTGGATGACTTTAACTTTTCTTATGGCAAAGTCTAAAATTCTTAACAGAGTTTACAGTGCCCCTGGGATTTTACCTTTCTGTCACTTTGGCCTCATTTCATGTCCTATTTCCTCCTTGCCTTCTCTGCTCTGATTTGTCTGGACTGTCTTTACCAGTCTTTCTTGAATACTTGACTCTAGACCTTTGGGCATGAAATTCCTTATACCTTCAACAGTGGTATCCTCCCTTTCCCCATTGCTCAATTTATTCTTCTGAAATATTTTTGACCCAACTAGACTAGGTAAGTCTCTCTATTACTTTCCATAAAACAATGCTCTACCCTTCATAGTAGTTTTATAGAAGTTCAACAGCCACGTGTTCCTGCGCGCTAAGTCGCTTCAGTCATGTCCGACTCTGTGCGGTGCAATGGACTGGAGTCTGCTAGTCTCCTCTGTCCATGGGATTCTCCAGGCAAGAATGTTGGAGTGGGTTGCTGTGCCCTCCTTCAGAGGATCTTCCTGACTCAGGCATCGAACCTGCTTCTCTTATGTCTCCTGCTTGGCAGGCAGGTTCTCTACCATTACTGTCACCTGGAAGCCCCTCCATAGCCGTGTGCTAATCGTTCAGTAATGTCTGAATTTTTTGCGACCCCATGGACTGTAGCCTGCCAGGCTCCTCTGTCCATAAAATTCTCCAGGCAAGAATACTGGAGTGAGTTGCCATTTCCTTCTCCAGGGGATCTTCCCAACCCAGGGATTAAACCAGGGTCTCCCACATTGTGAGTGGATTCTTTACCATCTGAGCCACCAGGGAAGCCTACAGTCCAGTCATGTTTCCTTTAATATCTGACTTCTTCACTGTATTTTATGTTGTGGAAGATAAGGAACATATTTGTCTTTTTCTTTTTTTGTATGATGCCAATATTTGGGCTTCCCTGGTGGCTTAGTGGTGAAGAATATGCCTGCCAATGCAGGAATCATGAGTTCGATCCCTGAATCAAGAAAATCCCCTGGAGAAGGAAATGGCAACCCACTCCAGTATTCTTGCCTGGGAAATCCCAAAGACAGAGGAGCCTGTGGGATACAGCCCATGGAGTCACAAGAGAGTCCGACATGACGTAGAGACTAATGAACAAAAACGCCAATATTTAGAATAATATCTAAAAATCAACCATTGCACAAAACTATTTGGTGAATAAAAAATGAATGAATGATCAGATAATATGAGCTCTTTTTTAGCTGACCCCAAAAAAAAAAAATCCAAATATGGGTAGAAGCTACTGTTTGCCTTCTGATTTTAACATGTAGTCATTACATTCCTCTGAGCATAAGAAGAGAAGTAAGGTGATTAAGTTGAGAATGATTAAGATTCCTGGCAAAATTGCTTGTCAGTCTCTCTTACAGAGAAATCCATCACATCAATTTTGTTTCTCGGAAGCAGCTCTTTCAAATGTGTAAGGACAAAAGATGTGTGCTAAGTAGATTCAGTCGTGTCTAACCCTGTGTAACGTTATGGGCTATAGTCCCCCAGGCTCCTCTGTTCATGGCATTCTCCAGGCAAGAATACTTGAGTGGGTTTCCATTTCCTTCTCCAGGGAAATGTTCTAAACCTCTGTGCGCTTTGGTACTCCATGGTTATCTTATTTATTGAACCTGAGCATGTTTAGGAAGTGAGATTATAGGTGACTTTTGAAATATTTTGAGATCTTACTTATGCCCTTTTTGTGTGGCTACTGTTAACCACTAAGGTCTTAGGAACCGAGTCTGTGAAAGATGTTGAAGAAATGTTTTTTGATGAGGTACCTTTCCTGAAGGGTCTCAAAATTCTCTAATTTGGTGTTGGATTCCTAAAGAAATATAAATTAAGTTCTTTGAAACTTGATTTATGACCTGCTCCTCCTAAAATTTTTCAATCAGCAGATTAGTTTAGTATGTTCTTTAATCACATCCCTGAGAAATGAAAGGAAAACTCTGTTTTTTATCTGGGAGGTATGTATCTTTTGATTTTTTTCACACCACAAGGAAAAGCCCTGCTCGTCTTCTCCAGACAAAAAGAAGAGACATTTTAAAAAATTGTCTGTTTTCTATAATATATACATTCTAAGCTTGAAAAGAAGAGTTAAAGTTGTTGTCACTGATCTTTTCATTTTCAACAGTGTTTAAGAATGGCAAAGAAAGCCCAAACCATCCTGTGACTCTGGTGTCTGCATTTCATGACCGACCAAACCCAATTTCTGGAAAAACTGATAATGATCAACACTTGTCACCTGAATTTCGATGATCAAATAAAGTAAATTGTTATTCTGTTCATTCATCCTTAACTGATTAGGCAATTCAAATGAGAAGTCAGACAGAAGGCAATGTGCATATTAATAATCAGTGATTCAAGAAAAATTCCGGTACACACTAGATCCCATGAAAATAACTTTATACTGGATTAGTTGAAAGCATAAAGGGGAAATGGAGAAAAATAAATGACATTTGGGGAAAATCACATTTTTAACTGTTTTAAATAACTTTGCTCCTTTGACAAATGATGCCTTTAAAATTAGTAAGGAGGCCCAAGGGTATGAGTGTGTGCATCCTTTAATTAAAGTGACCTTTTCAGCTGGAGTTTTTTTATCCCAATAATCTGTGGTTCACAGAACATTGGATCAAATGTTATATTCTCCCTAAAACCCAGGAATTTTATCTGAAAATGTTTTTGTATTTCCAAACATAACACCATCAAGTTGCAGCAAGTTTTGGGGTTCCTTGGTACACCACGTGTGGACTCTAGGGACAGATATAACCAAATGGAATAGACTTACTGGTATTCTACTCCCAGCTGGTAATCCACACTGTAATGTTGACCTTTCTTTTCTTTTCCCAAATTGTAAACCTGAGCAAGTTTCACCTTGGTCTTTAATTCAGGCTGATACCTTTATTTTGCTCTGTGTTCCTCCTTCATGCCTTAAGAAAATTTCTACCTCTTTTCACTCCAGATTCAAAGCCTTCAGTTTTTAATCCAGTCTGATTACTGATTCTATTTTCTTCTTATTGTTTCTTTTCCTTAATAACTAGACCTTAATTCACAGGTAGATTTACCCTGAAGGTAATGAAGCTTAGGCTTTAGGCCTGTCATTTGATCAGCATGGGTTCCTTCCACAGGCCTGGGAGAGGCCTTAGAAATTTATTCACATGGTCATAAATCTTTGTAAAATTCACAAAAGTAAGATATTTTAACTTTAATCACTTGTTTTCACTTAGCCTGCCAACTTTTTTTCTTTGCTTGATATTCATGACATCTGGCCTTGGAGTGGCTTTTGGTGCTTTGTGGGTCTAGTTTAGGGAGAATTGAGTTAAAGATACATATCATTTTGGTCTAGTGGGATATAATTTTTGATTCTTAGTCATTGTTGTACATGCAGGTTATTACTGCTCACTATTCTAGGGTATGAATGACTGTCTGCATTAACCCGATCACTCACTGAGAGGACCCAAAACATCTTGACTGGATCAGAATTACCATCACCATATGGCAGCCTGGTAACAGAAACACGTGAGCAGCCAAATGGTACATACTTTAAAATGTATCAAGAGAGAATAGAATCCATGGAAAAGCTTTTCACATTTTAAGGCTCATGCATGAAACAAATGTGGATTTAGATATTCCCAAATTTGACAGGAATTCTAATGTTTTTTTTTTTTAAATTTAAGTTATTGAGAACAAATTAAAAAAATTTTATTCACCAAGCTCATTTGTGTTCTTTCAAAAAAAATGACTTAAAATTGGTGTCATACAAAGAGGTAAAAAAAATGTAAGAAATGCAGTAAAAATTTTAGAATAGCAAATATAATAGTTATTACTATTCAGTTGCTAAGTCATGTCCGACTCTTTGTGATCCCATGGACTGCAGCATACCAGGCTCCTCTGTCCTCCACTATCTAGATGTACTTATACAACTAATTTAAAAATTCTGTACTATTTTTCTGGTTTTGATGATGTTTGAAATTGTCTAGCTTTTAAAACTTTTAATTTAGTGTCCTTGCTTCCCTTTCTCAGTTCAGTTCAGTTGCTCAGTCACGTGTGACTCTTTGCGACCCCGTGGACTGCAGCACGCCAGGCTTCCTTGTCCATCATCAACTCTCAGAGTTTATTCAAACTCATGTCCGTTGAGTCAGTGATGGCATCCAGCCATCTCATCCTCTGTCCCCTTCTCCTCCCGCCTTCAATCTTCCCCAGCATCAGGGTCTTTTCTAATGAGTCAGTCATTCGCATCAGGTGGCCAAAGTACTGAAGTTTCAGCTTCAGCATCAGTCCTTCCAATGAACACTCAGGACTGATTTCCTTTAGGATGGACTGGTTGGATCTCCTTGCAGTCCAAGGGACTCTCAAGAGTCTTCTCCAACACCACAGTTCAAAAGCATCAATTGTTCCGTGCTCAGCTTTCTTTATGGTCCAACACTCACATCCATACATGACTACTGGAAAAACCATAGCCTTGACTAGATGGACCTTTGTTAGCAAACTAATGTTTCTGCTTTTTAATATGCTGTCTAGGTTGGTCATAACTTTCCTGCCAAGGAGTATCTTTTAATTTCATGGCTGCAGTCACCATGTACGGTAATTTTGGAGCCCCCAAAAAGATAAAGTCAGCCACTCTTTCCATTGCTTCCCCATCTATTTTCCATGAAGTGATGGGACCGGATGCCATGATCTTAGTTTAGCCCTTAGTTTATGTCATTAGTTTAAGTCCTTATGGACTAAGGAATCAGCTTCCCTTCCTAAATAAAGACATTTGTTCCAATTTTGTAATTTATAAATTTATGCTTTATAATTTGTCATGCTCACTAAAACCTGGAATAGTCCCTGCCCTAACTCAATTACCCAATAACTCAAAAAAAAAAAAAAGAAAAGAAAAGAAAACAACTATAGTGAACGTTTAGCTAAGTGGATGGGAGTCAAGGATCCAGAATGAGACTACCGGAATAAAATTCTGACTCTACAGTTTCTTATCTATGTGTTCTTGAAGAAATTACCTAACATATGTAAGCCTCATTTTTCTTATTTTAAAAAGGAGGAGATTGGATTTAGGAAATATAATTCCTAGTAATTTATGATAATATAAAGAATTTTAAAATGGTGGGCAATCAACTAAATAAAATAATAGAATATTCCTGTTGAAAGGAACCTTGGATTCTGTGTAATTTTACATTGGCTCTGTGACTCTCTCACTGCTCCTTCAGATGTGAAGGAGGAGAACTGGGTCTGGTTTGGAAACTCACCTAGCCTCCCACTCACTAAACTAGGGAGGTCCGCTTTCATTTATACACAAGTCTGTGTAAGATTTAGTTTGAACAAAGTGTTCTGTGACTGTGTGTGTTTGAACACCATTGCTCCTGTTCCAGTCCTTGTGTGCACGCTGAGTCGCTTCAGCCGTGTCTGCCTCTGCAGCCCTCTGGACCGCAGCCTGCCAGACTCTCCTGTCCATGGAATCCTCCAGGCAAGGACACTGGGGTGGATTGCTACTTTCTACTCCAGGGGATCTTCCCAACCCAGAGATTGCACCAGTGCCTCTTGTGTCTCCTGTATTGGCAGGCAGGCTCTTTATCACTGGGTCACCACTGGGAAGCCCCATCCCACCCATATATATATACATATATATACATATAACCACTTGAGAGCATTAGTAAAAATATTAAACATTGCAAACAAGTAGTAATCTGTTCTCCATATGATCTCAATCTCACATGTGGTAATAAGATGTTATTTAAAAGTAAACAAAGCAATACTGACCACAGCAAATTTTGCTGTCCAGACCAGAGCTTAAATATTCAATGAAAATGGGATAATGATAATAAGCCACTTGAGGAAACATAAGCTTCCCCCCAATTCTCAGGGATATTGAAGGAATACCATTTCCCATAGTACAGAAGACTGAGCTCCCTGGTGCATTCTGTTTGGTTGGATATTTTTAACCATTATTGAAAGAAAATATGCACTCAAACAGCAGGAGGACTTGATAAGGAGCTAAATATTTGAATTTTTATATACATTCCTAAGAATCTGTTCCATTGTTTTAAATTTTTAATTGTACTTTTAATTAGAAAACATGATTTCTTTATAGCTTTTACTCAAATTGCCTGACAGAATAATCTCAGTTCCTCTTTAATTTGACAGCTCTTTAACTATATGAATCAGCTTTATCCAACAAATATCTTCATTTCCAATTAAAAATTAATTGTTTTATGACAGGACCTAAAGATATTTTCTTTGATGTTTATAAGTCACTGAGAAGAAAAAGTTAAATCAGCCTCTCTGAAGTTTGCTTTCAATTTTAGAGAACTTCATGGGCCTTCTGGCAACTCTTCCTTAATACATTTTTCTTGCAATTAGCATTCCTCCTGAATTCTGATTCCAAGAAATATTTTGCAAGTTTTGTTGTTATTATGTGTGTGTGTGTGTGTGTATGTGTAATTGAGTGTTAGAATGATTTGTTCTTCACTTAGAATATTTTAGTATTTCAATTTATTTTTAATCATCCTTAACTATGTGTCCTTAAGGAAGTAAACCTCTTTTTTAGTTTAAATATTGCTTCTTATAGCATTTTCCACCACTGCTCTCTCCATTTACTTGCACCTGCATGTTCTGATTTACTACAATTTTATTGGCAAGCATCCTACTCAAGTTAAGTGGCTCTATTTATGTGTCTTTTAATTTAACTTATATTTCTTCAACAAAATTTTCTGCACATGGAGTCTAACTGCTTTTTTAGCCACTGCTACAAGGACCCAGTCAATCCTCTTATATGCTTGAATCCCCTCTTGGGGAGAAGAGTTGTGAGTGGATTAGCAATGGAAGACAAGTCCTTTTATGAAAGAGTCTAAATCTTTTTTAAAAAGCCATATGAGTCTGCCAGTGTTGGAAGTTAAACTTTGTGTAGTCTCAATATTTAAATTGACTAGAAGATGTCGTATTGATAAGAAACAAGTGCAAGAAATTTTGTTTATTTTACTCTTCAACCTAGTAAATTAGGGATTATTAGGAAAGCTAGATTAATTGAAAAAAATGCAGAAGCTCCATTTCATCTACACATCTAAGTAGATTAGTGTTAGGAGTATAGAGACCGTAAGAGAACACTAACCACTTTCCCACAGCCACAGATAGGTTTTCTAAAATGATCAAACTCTCTTCTCACCAGCACGAAGTGTGATGAATTAGTGGAGTGAAAAAGTCAACAGGTTAACAAGAGTTTTACACAGTATAGATCATGTGTCCCTATAACTTGAAACAAACAGAGGTTCAGGGAACGCTAGTATGAATGCCAATGGCTACACACAACAGAATCCAGCAGATACCAATGCACGCAGCTGCTGGTGATCAGAAGCCGCAGGCCTACTTATCATGGCTCTTTATAAGCTCCGAAGTTTGAGATGATCACCAGGAGAGCAAGGCATGGAAGAGAAATCACATCATTATTTTGCTTGCAACTGTAATGCCTGAAATACTTGGAATATATTAAGATGTTGCTTTTTGTCACCAGCTGGAATCGGGGCTAGAAATGGAAATAAAGATGAGTACATGAACATGCCAAAGGAATAACCTTTTTTTAACACCACTGCAAGTGGCCTGATAATTCATAACGATGATAATGATAAGAATGGCAGTATTAAACAACTCCTTATTTAGTGGTACTGGTTTGAACACTATAGTTGTTGAAGCATCTCTCAATATATGAATGTCTTCTTTTTGTTCATCTGGTTTCTTTCACTCAAATTTTTCTACATTCAGAGTAGGTCAGGAAGATGTGGTAAGAAGGAGTGGGTATGATGTGTGTAAAAGTTCCTGCCAGATGAGAAATGTAGAGGTTGAAAGAGAAGAGAAGTCCAGTTTAGAGACAGGAAGTGAAGGTCAGGTTTTCAGAACCAAATCTCTTATTCCAACATTTTGAGGATAGTAAACACAAGGGTGTGTGTTAGACCACACTGAAAAATGTTGGGGGGATTTCATCGTTTGTCAGGGTGTAGCCTCAGACGCCCTAAAGACAAGTGCCCACGGGGGCAACGCAAGTGAGACAGGCACAGTGGCAATGGGAGCCTGGGGGTGACTCACACCCCCTCTCTTGTTGCTCATTTTCCAAGCATGACATTCCAAATATTTGAAAATTCTTGAGTGCTTGAGTAGGAAAGACAGAATTAAGCTGAAAAGTAAGAATATATAAATCCTATTTATCAGGAATAGGATTTCCAGAGTAAGATCATGTTAGTTGAAGAAAAGAAATGGTTTTCATTTTCAGTCAGAATATGAAAATTATAAGCCCATTCTTTTTTTTTTAATCAAACTAATAGTTATAATTTTGGGATGAATTCCAGACTTTCAAACTTTATTTCTTTTAATGCCTCTGGTAGTAATATTATTTTACAAATGTTTTTGATTGTCCCACCCACAAGGGCCACATGTGCTTCCTACTGCTTGTCATTAAGTGAGTTAAATCTATGCTGACTTTGTGCTGTGGGAGGAAATTAGGGGTGTTGCTATCAATCAGAGAATTTAAGGTTCAGCATGGAGTACAGGTCTCCTAGAAAGGCAAAATGAGGACCTCTGTATATCTGCTCCTCTATACAAGCAATGAAACACTGGCAAAGACTGTCAAAATACATTTTTTTTTTTCAGAATTCTGAAATTAATCAAATGCATGCAGCAAAATGAGGAGCATTTATTCAAGACAAACAGCAGAGTTTTAGCTTTTTATCTTGACCTATTTTAATCCTTCTGTCTCTGATTCTGTGATGGTCTTGAAAACTGGCAGCCTTGCAACTTCAGAAAGCACCTTAAAAACCAAGTCCCAGATCACTGCTACACTGGGATTTGTCTAGCAGCATCCTGGAAAAGCCACATTCATAGGGTTTTGCTGTTATATGGCCCTGGGAAGGAGGGGAAAAGTTATTTCCAGATTTGCTACATCATTCAAACTGTTTAATTTTAAACAAAAATTGTGAGACGTGCAAAGAGATAACAAGTGTCTCCCATTTGTAGGGAAAAAAGCAGCCAAGAACAAACAATGCCCTTAGGTTCAAATGTTAGACTTAGTAGATGAAGATTTTAAATCTACCATTATGAAGAGGTTCAAAGAAATAAAGGAAACTGTATCTAATGAATTAAAGTAGAACATGAAAACAGCCTGCCCACTGGCGAAAGTTGGGTGACTTAATAGTTCAGGCATTTAAGAAAATCTCCAAACAAGTATTAGATGAATAAGTGAAATGAACAGAGGGTTAGCTGCACACTGTGGCTCTGATGGTAAGGAATTTGCCTGCAGTACAGGAGACCTGGGTTCAGTTCCTGGGTTGGGAAGATGCCCTGGAGGAGGGCAAGGCCACCCACTCCAGTATTCTTGCCTGGAGAGTCCCATGGACAGTGGAGCCTGGCGGGCTGCGGTCCATGGGGTTGCAAGGAATCAGAAACGACTGAGCAACTAAGCACACACACACATAGGGCACACACCCTGGTGACTTAGACGTTAAAGGATCCCCCTGCAGTTCAGGAGACCCGGATTCATCCCCTGGGTTGGGAATACTCCCTGGAGGAGGAGAGCGCAACCAGTATTTTTCCCTGGAGGATTCCATGGACAGAGGAGCCTGTCAGGCTACAGTCCAAGGGATTGCAAAGAGTTGGACATGACTGAGTGACTAACACTTTCACCCACTCAGGAGAATAATAATGTCTCACCACATAGATAATATCACTAAAAGAAATTACAAAAAAGATACAAATAGAGATTATGGAGTTTAAAAGTACAGTAACAAATAAAAACTTCACAATAAGGGTTCAACAATAGATTAGCTCTGGCAGAAGAAAAGTTCGATAAACTTCAAGAAGATGTATATATTAAGATGATCCAGTCAGAAGAACAGAAAAAATAAGAATGCAAAGGATGAAGAGAGCCTCAGAGACCCGTGGGACATCACCAAGTATACCAGAATCAACACAGTGAGAATCCCAGAGGGAGAGAACAAATAAAAGAGATATTTGAAGAGAGAATAGCTAAATCTTTCCAATTTGATGAAAAACATTAGGCTACTCATCCGTATTGGTAGATGTGGCTATTATATATATCTAACAACATGGTTCATTTCCAAATGTTCTCTAATCCTTTTCATTTAGTTTGATAGCTGGTCAGTTTTACCCAGGTAATAATTCATGGCTGCATGAATTATTATAATATAACTAACTCTGAGCAAATAAAACCCAGTAACTTTCTGGGTTTGCCCAACTATTATCAGAGAAACTACAGGTTTTCTAGGCAGTTGGTCTACCTTTCAAATTATTGCAGGCAATTACCATATTAAATGTTTTAACACTAAAAACATATGTCTGTTTTTAAAATCTGTGATATTATTTCCTTGTCATCCTCTGTTTCATTGCTAATCAATGAAATTTATTTCAGGATTTTGTTATAATATCATGCCATTTCTAAATACTAGTTCCTTTTTATTGCATCTGAATTACACAGTTTTAAACGATGTTAAATGGGGTGCTAGTTTACTCAAAACTATTTCTTAAGAATATTTCTTAAAGAGATGGGAATACCAGACCACCTTACTTGCCTCCTGAGAAATCTGTATAAGCAACAGTTAGAACTGGACATGGAACAACAGACTGGTTCAAAATAGGAAAAGGAGTACGTCAAGGCTGCATCTGGTCACCCTGCTTATTTAACTTATATGCAGAGTACATCATGAGAAACGCTGGGCTGGAGGAAGCACAAGCTGGAATCAAGATGGCTGGGAGAACTATCAATCACCTCAGATATGCAGATGACACCACCCTTATGGGAGAAAGTGAAGAAGAACTAAAGAAACTCTTGATGAAAGTGAAAGAGGAGAGTGAAAAAGTTGGTTTAAAGCTCAACATTCAGAAAGCTAAGATCATGGCATCTGGTCCCATCACTTCATGGGAAATAGATGGGGAAACAATGGAAACAGTGACAGACTTTATTTTCTTTAGCTCCAAAATCACTGCAGATGGTGACTGCAGCCATGAAATTAAAAGATACTTGCTCCTTGGAAGAAAAGCTATAACAAATCTAGACAACATATTAAAAAGCAGAGATATTACTTTGCTGACAAAGGTCCATATAGTCAAAGCTGTGGTTTTTCCAGTGGTCATGTATGGATGTGAGAGCTGGACTATAAAGAAAGCTGAGTGCTGAAGAATTGATGCTTTTAAACTGTTGTGTTGGAGAAGACTCTTGAGAGCCCCTCAGGCAGCAAGGAGAGCAAACCAGTCAATCCTAAAGGAAATCAGTCCTGAGTGTTCATTGGAAGGACTGATGCTGAAGCTGAAGCTCCAATACTTTGACCACCTGGTACAAAGAACTGACTCATTTGAAAAGACCCTGATGCTGGGAAAGATTGAAGGCAAGAGGAGAAGGGGGTGACAGAGGATGAGATGGTTTGTTGGTATCATTGACTCAAGGGATGTGAATTTGAGCAGACTCAGGGAGATAATGAAGGACAGGGAGCCTGGAGCGCAGCAGTCCATGGGGCTGGAAAGAGGTGGACATGACTGAGCAACTGAACTGAATGAAAAGTAAATAAATATCCTCTATCGTAAGATAACTGTGTTTTATTTAAAATTACACATGCGTCTTTCAACTTAACATTTGTATTCTCAAATGTTAAATTACAGATTCATTCGCTCTGACTGTAATTGTATTTTAAAAATACAGAATAAATAATAGCTAAAACATCAATCATTTTACTGTCTAAAAAACTATTATTATTATAATGACTAATAATGAGAGATATAATCTTAAAACTGAAGCATTGAGTTTTCTATTAGATAGGTAAACCCACTATTTAATACCCCTATAGTTTAAAGTTTCATGGAGGTGCATCTTTATCTTGAAAGGAACACATTTTAAAGATGTTTAAGACGAAAGAGAACACTATCACTTATTCTTGAGCAACATTTTAAAAACAAGTATAAACAAATTTGGAAACTCAAAAGTGAAGGATTTTTTGGCCTGTCTGTTTCTTTGTATTTATGCTATAGTCTGTTAATATGCAATCTTTTTTACTTTAAGGCCCATTCACAGGACTCCATTTGAACACAACATTGTGTGGAAGATGCTGAAAACGATTCCAGATTTAACCTCTCAACTACTTGATGAGCATCTGAAAATACTTAGTAAGAATGTCATTTCTGAAACCTGGATAAAAGGCAGCACAGGTAAACTGACTAATCTGGAGGGAAATTTGGCAAGACAAAATGTGTATCATTATTTTGAGTTTTCTGTCATAATAATCTTAATTTCACTTGACATGCTAGAGTGTAGTGTTTGGATGTATATAATTTGTAAAGCTATAACTAGTGAAACAAATAACACTTCACATTTTGGTAATTAGATTTTAAAGGTCTACAGTGGTGTTTCTCCGTTTTGAACATGCATCAGAATCCCTCAGGACTCACTGAGATGTGTTGCTGTGCTTAGCACCTAAGGTTTCTGATTCAGTAGATTTAGGATGAAGCTTAATTTGCATTTCCAATAACATTCCAGGGGTTTCTGCTAGTCTGGGAACCACACTTTGAAAACCATTTATTGACACACACATTCAATAACAATCTAACACTGATTTTCATAGTTAAGACAGTAAGTGGTCAGAGTACTTATCTGACTGACCCAGATATTGAGAAAAACAAAAACAAAAACTTCAAATTTTAGTTAGGTTTCCCATTTTAATTTCTAGTGCCTTGACCAGGGATATAAAGGGTGCATGAACAGAAGCATTTTATATGTTAATATTTTGGGGCGGTGGCATATAAATAAACACACACACAGAGTCACACACACACACACCTAAACCAACAGATTTAAACATTATTCTTTTGCATTTGTTTAAGACCTATTAGAAAATTATGAAAAGGCAAAAACAGATGACACTGAAAGATGAGCCTCCCAGGTCAGCAGGTATCCAATATGCTATTGGGGAATAGCAGAGAAATAGCTCCAGAAAAGAAATGAAGAGGCAGAGCCAAAGCAGAAATGACACCCACTTGTGGATGTATCAGGTGGTGAAAGTAAATTCCAAGGCTAAAAGTACAGTATTGAATAAATCAAGGTAAACTGGATGTGGTCAAACAGGAGATGGCAAGAGTGAACATCGACATTTTAGGAATCAGTGAACCTAAATGGATGGGAATGGGCAAATTTAATTCATATGACCATCATATCTGCTAGGGGAAAGCATCCCTTAGAAGGAATGGAGTAAACCTCATAGTCAACAAGAGAGTCCAAAATGCAGTACATGGGTGTAATCTCAAAAGCGACAGAATGATCTCGGTTTGATTCCGAGGTAACCATTCTATATCACAGTCATCCAAATCTATTCCCCAACGACTCATGCGGAAGTCTATGAAGACCTATAAGAACTTTTAGAAATAACACCCCCCCCACACACACACACACCCACACACACGCATACAAAATGTTCTTTTCAGCATAAGGGATTAGAATGCAAAAGTTGGAAGTCAAGAGATACCTGGAATAACAGGCGAGTTTGACCTTGGTGTATAAAATGAAGCAGGGCAAAGGCTAACAATTTTGTCAAGAGAACACACTGGTCATAGCAAACACCCTCTTCCAACAACACAGAGACAGTTCTACTTACGGGCATCACCAGATGGTCAATACTGAAATCAGATTGATTATATCCTTTGCAGACAAAGATGGAGAAACTGTATAAAGTCAGCCAAAACAAGACTTGGAGCTGGCTGTGATTCAGAAAGTTGTTCCTTAGTGCAACTTTCAGACTTAAATTGAAGAAAGTATGGAAAACCACTGGGCCATTCAAGTAGGACCTAAATCAAATCCCTTATGATTATACAACAGAAGTGACACATAGATTTAAGTGATTAGATCTGATAGACAGAGTACCTGAAGAACAATGGGGGGAGGTTTGCCACATTGTAAAGGATGCAATGATCAAAACCGTTCAAGAGAAAAAGAAATCCAAGAAGGCAAAATGGCTGTCTGAGGAGGCCATACAAATAGGTGAGAAAAGTAGCGAAGTGAAAGGCAAAGGAAAAAGGAAAACAAATGCCCAACTGGTGCAGAGTTCTGGAGAACAGCGAGGAGAGAAAAGAAAGCCTGCCTAGATGAACTATGAAAAGAAATAGAAGAAAATGATAGATGGGAAAGACTAGAGATCTCTTCAAGAAAATTAGAGATACCAAGGGAAAACTTCATATACAGATGGGCACAATAAAGGGTAGAAATGGCAAGGACCTAACAGAAACAGATATAATTAAGAAGAGGTGGCAAAGATACACAGAAGAATTGTAGAAAAAAAGTCGTAATGGCATGGATATCCATGATGGTGTGATCACTCACCTAGAGCCAGACACCCTGGAGTATGAAGTCAAGTGGAACTTAGGAAGCACTACTATGAACAAAGCTAGTAGAGATGATGGAATTCCAGCTGAGCTATTTCAAATCCTAAAAGATGATGCTGTAAAAGAAGGTGTTGCTGCACTCAATATGCCAGAAAATTTGGAAATCATCAATAGCCACATGTCTGGAAAAGGTCAGTTTTCATTCCAGTCCCAAAGGAAGGCAATGCCAAAGAACCTTCAAACTACTGTACAATTGTGCTCATTTCACACACTAGTAAAGTAATGCTCAAAATCCTTCAAGCTAGGCTTCAACAGTACATGAACCGAGAACTTTCCAACGTTCAAGCTGGATTTAGAAAAGGCAAAGTAATCAGAGACCAAATTGCCAACATTAAAAAAAAAAACAACATATATTTTGTGTTGAATTTCCCACAATGAATGTATATTTATGTGCTAGTGTTTGTAAGTAGCTATTAGTTTTTTATAAAAGGTTTTAAAACTAAAATTAGAAGCAAATACTGTATTCTCCAGGTATTGTAATGACTTGTGTGATAAACTGATAAAATACGAACTTTCATTACTTAACAAAGACCAACTTTAAAATGTGAAGATTTATGTTAAATAAGACTTTGCAATTCATTTCAATAGTGCATATTTTTAAACACATCAAACATTTTTATTATCTGTGTTTATACCTACATGCGCTACAACCCTTCTCTTGAGTTGTTAAGACATCTAATTCTGGCAACTCATTTGTGTTTCACTATCAAAGCAGTCAACTCATTAACTATCTGACCTTTGTAAATCTCTTTGTTCATCCAACTCTAAAAAAAACCAAAACAAAACAGGTCCAACCAGGTGTCTTTCTTTTTCCCTTTTCTTCATTCATGTATGCATTTCCCTCCCTCTGCTGTTATTTAAAGTATTCCCCCTAGTAACCTCTCATCACAGGCTGCTGACTTTCACTCTGCTGCTAAGGCTTTGGTTTCATTCTTGGGATTCTGCACAGCTGTTTGCACCTTCTGGTCTCTTCTGGTCATGGGATTTTTTTGAGTTTCGTCATTTAAGGCAGCTTCCTACTCAGCCTCTCGTGAACTGTTTTCTCAGACAATAAAATATTAACATGAGCAGCAATTTTTAAATTTCAAATACTGAATAATACACATACATATTTCTAGCTTAGGTGAAAATGATACTAAAAACATGACTACTGTATGATGATTGTTATATATAAAGATTGTTTATGCTGTTATAATAAAATTATATATATATATATATATATATAGTACATATGGTAAACCCTATATGCTATATAGGTATAGTTTACTTAATTAAGTCGATCCCAAGAGTTTCCCACTGGATCTCATTTTATGGCCTGGGCAGAAGGCATTTTTAAGACTGGCAAACTAAAGTTCAGAAAGCTAAGAAAATTAGCTTAAAAGAGAATCCAATTTAATGGCTAATATGGAATTGGATCATAGATAAAAATTTTATTAATATCTACCTTTAAATTAACATTGCAACATTGCTATGAAATTATTGATATAGGGATTTTTGTCTCTTAATATATATATGTCAATTTTGCCCTTTTCTTTACTTGAAGTCCACTAAGTCTTAATGTTATTTCTCTGCTATTTGTTTCAATTTATTCCCTTTTAGTCTTACTTTCTATGAGGTTATATCTCAAAAACTCCATAGCTCCTCATTTTTAAATATTGTATTTATTTTTAATGCTAAATCTTAAACAAATCTTAGCACACATAGACTTTATTTTCTGTGGTGGCTTAAATTTCACATAGCATATAAAAACATAGTAGTTACATCTCATGAAAAATTTAATGAGCCCCTTCCCCATATATAAATTAACCATAATTTGAACAATATGCTCTTACAATAGAAGTAATAAAATATTTCACCTTACCGTAAAGACTGTGTTTCTCTTAAAGGCAAATGTGGCCTTGAAGAATGTATATTGATTCTAAAGTGTACATGTGCCTTCACTGCAACCAAGGTGTTTTCCATGGGTCATAAAGATTCATCCTTGAAAGTTACATTAATTTTCGCAAAACCTCACAAATGTCTCTTGGGTAGGGTATGCATGTGTGCTTAGTTATATCCGACTCTTTGAGATCCCATGGACTATAGCCCATTAGGTTCCTCTGTCCATGGCATTTTCCAGGCAAGAATTCTGCAGTGGAGTGCCATTTCCTTCTCCAGGGGATCTGCCCAACCCAGGGATCAAACCTGCGTCTCTCATATCTCCCACACTGGCAGGTGGATCTCTACCACAATACTGCCTGGGAATCCTCTTGGGTGAGAGGAAGGTAGAAATGAAACTGGAACCCTGAAATGCAGATAAACATTGAAAAAAGTTTCTGGAGATTTAATATGGGATTTTAAGTATTGTTGACTAATTTAAATATTGAAATTAGATAAGTCTTTTTCATCTGTATTTCTAAAAGTTTATTAAAGCTATCCAAAATTTTTTAAGTAATCTTTTTATTGGTAAAATTTGGTTATTTATATAGTCTTGAAGTTCTAATTTATTTAGACTTGAATAGTAAATTCAGCAACATAAAAATATATTTCAGTGAATATTGGAAAAATAAGAAAATATAATATATGTAGATAATTTGACTTAGCATGACGATTTCTGAATTGGAAATTGAACTTAGAAATACATGATTCTCCCAAGAATACGTAATGGATGCAAAAATGGGACTAAATACAAACCTCCTAAACCAGTACTTGATCTATCTATAGTATCTTATTATGAAAAGAAAAAATTATCAGTATGTAGTAAATCATTTAAAATGGTATCTACCTAAAGACATAAAGGTAAGACTGGAAATCACAAAACTCCTGGAAGAGCACATAAGCCAAACAGTCTTTGATATTAATTGTAGCAATATTTTTTAAGTGTATTTCCTAAAGCAGAGGAAATAAAAGTAAATATAAACAAATGGAACTTAATTAAATGTAAAAACACAGAAGAGGAAAGCATTGACAAAAAGACAACTTACTTAATGGGAAAATTTTTTTGTAAGTAATGCGATTTTTATATAAATGGAGTTAATATCCAAAATATTTAACAAACATACAACTCAACATCAAAAATATAATTAACTCAAAAATGAGCTGAATAGATATTTTTCGAAGAAAACATACAAATGGTCAACAAGCACAGGAAAAGATACTCAGTCTCAGTATTAGGGGAATGCAAATTAAAACCAAAGTGGAATACTATGTTTCACCTGTTAGAATGGCTATCATTGAAAAGACCAGAAATGACAAATGTTGGCAAGGATGTGGAGAAAAGGAAATCTTTGTAAGCTGTTAGTAAGAATGCAAAATGGTGCAGCCACTGTGGAAAGCAGTATGGAGGTTTCTCAAAATACTAGTATAACACCCTGCAGTCCCATTTCTGGGTATTCATCCAAAGAAACCAAAAACACTAATTTGAAAACACGAATTTGAACATGTACCCAGTATTCATAGCAACGTTATTTACAACTGCCAAGATATGGAAGGAACACAACTGTCCATCTACAGATGGCTGAATAAAGAACATTGAATACTATTCAGCCATAAAAATAATATTTTGTCATTTGAGGCAACATGGATAGACTTAGAAGTTATTATGTTGAGTGAAATAAGTCAGAGTTGGAAAGACAATTATATGATATCACCTATATATAAAATCTAAAACCTAAAACAAACTAGGGACTATAACAAAAAGAAACAGGCTCACATATATAGAGAACACACTGGTGGTTACCAGTGGGGATAAAAAAGAAGAGAGGGGTAAGATAAGATGGGGTAGGGGATTAAGAAGTACAAACTACCTTGTATAAAATAAATAAGTTGCCGGGATTTATAGTCAGTGCAATACATGGAATATAAGCATGCGTGCTTAGTCACTTCAGTCGTGTCTGACTCTCTGCGACCCCATGGACCATGGCCTGTCGGGCTCCTCTGTCCATGGGATTCTCCAGGCAAGAATTTGGAGTGGGTTGCCATTTCCTTCTCCAGTGATAAAGTGTGAAGTGAGTGAAGTGAAGTCACTCAGTCCTGTCCGACCCCCTGCAACCCCATGGACTGTAGCCCACCATGTTCCTCCATCCATGGGATTTTCCAGGCAAGAGGACTAGAGTGGGTTTCCATTTTCTTCTCCTGGAATATAACCATATTTTATAGTAAATAGAAATGGAATATAACCTTTAAAGAATGAGTCACTATGTTGTATATATGAAACTTACATAATATTGAACATCAGCTATATCTCAACAAAAAGAAAAAATTATATCTACCTTATATTAATAAAATATTTTCTTTTAAAATAGAGCCCCTCTTTGCCATTTCAAATACAGCTATCATCTTTTATATAAATGGAGTTAGCAGCTTCCAGAATGGCTTTGTTTGACTGCTTTTTGAATAAGTATAATTTGGGTACTGATGAGATATTTTCTGACCAAAAATATTTTCCATGGATCTCAGAGTCCCTATCTTAAACTCCTTAGTTGGGCTTCCCTGGTGGCTCAGATGGTAAAGAATTTGCCTGTAATGTGGGAGACCTGGGTGATCCTTGAGTCAGGAAGATCCCTTGGAGAAGGAAATGGCAACCGACTCCAGGATTCTTGCCTGGAGAATCCCATGGACAGAGGAGCCTGGTGGGCTACAGTCTATGCGGTCACAAAGAGTAAGGTACAACCCAATTCCTTAGATTGCTTAAACTCTTAAGGCCTCCTTAATATCATAGATATTTTTAAAATGCAAATATAAAAATTGATACATTGCAAGCAGAATTTATTTAGTTAGATTCACTGTCACTGGGCCAAGGCTGAAGGAAAAGGAAAATTTCCTGCAGAGGACTGAAGAATGACATTCATCAGTAAGGTGAACATGTGTTATGAATAGAATTCAGTGAAATTCCAACAATATTCACACAGAAAGTGTGTTCAGCTGTGAGTAACAAAGAACTAGAGGACATTAGTTTATAACATTTTTCAGGTTTATTTTTATTTATGCTACATAATGAGAAGTCACAGGACAGTAGTTTAAAGACGTGAGGTGAGGCCTCTGAGATTCTCCTTGCATTTTCCTCAGCTCAAATATCCTACACCCATTCTACCATGGAAAAAGGGGTGATGTGTATATTTGGAAAGCAAAAATCTTCTCAATGTTTTATTAATCAGAATGATCATGTGACCACACAAGTAAGCATCTCTGGGAAATTCAAGGTGTTTTTTCTTATACAGCCCACATGAAAGCTATTAAAAAACAACGTTTAAGACTTTCCTGGTGGCTCACTGGTTAAGAGTCTGCCTACCAATGCAGGGGGCATGTGTTTGAACCCTGCTTCAGGAAGATCCCCCATGGCACAAGACAACAAGGCTTCCCGAAGGCAGCCACTGAAACCCTCGTGTCGCAACCACTGAATCCCATACACCATAGCACCCATGTTCTATAGCAGGAGCATTCACTGCCACAAAGAGCCTGTTCAGTGCAATTCAGTCATTCAGTCCTGTTTGACACTTTGTGACCCCGTGGACTGCAGCACGCCAGGTCTCGCTGTCCATCACCAACTCCCAGAGTTTACTCAAACTCATGTCCATTGAGTTGGTGATGCCTTCCAACCATCATCCTCTGTCGTCCCCTTCTCCTCCCACCTTCAATCTTTCCAAGCATCAGGGTCTTTTCCAGTGCGTCAGGTCTTTGCATCAGGTGGCCAAAGTATTGGAGTTTCACCTTCAACATCAGTCTTTCTAATGAACACTCAGGACTGATATCATTTAGGATGGACTGGTTGGATCTCCTTGCAGTCCAAGGGACTCTCAAGAGTCTTTTCCAACACCACAGTTCAAAAGCATCAATTCTTCAGTGCTCAGCTTTCTTTATAGTCCAACTCTCACATCCACACATGACTACTGGATAAACCATAGCCTTGACTAGATGGAACTTTGTTGGCAAAGTAATGTCTCTGCTTTTTAATATGCTGTCTAGGTTGGTCATAATTTTCTTCCAAGGAGTAAGTATGTTTTAATTTCTTGGCTGCAGTCACCATCTGCATTGATTTTGGAGCCCAAAAAAATAAAGTCTGCCACTGTTTCCACTGTTTCTATTTGCCATGAAGTGATGGGACTGGATGCCATGATCTTAGTTTTCTGAATGTTGAACCTGTGGGCCACAAAAAAGATTCAGCAGAGCCAAAAATAAAACATAAGCATTTTTTTTAAAAGCAATATTTCTGCAATGCCTTTGTCACACAGATTAGATGTTTAATAAGAAATGATATTGAGCTATCTAGGAAGTATTTATTTTAAGCTCAGGCATCCAAAGAAACCCAATGTTTGCTTTAGTGAAGATTAAAGAAAATCACTATTTTATAGTCACCATGTACAGATGGCTTAAAGCTCAACATTCAGAAAACTAAGATTATGGCATCCGGTCCCATCATTTAATGACAAATAGATGAGGAAACAGTGGAAATAGTGGCTGACTTTATTTTTCTGGGCTCCAAAATCAGTGAAGATGGTGACTGCAGCCATGAAATTAAAAGATGTGTATTCCTTGGAAGGAAAGTTATTACCAACCTAGACAGCATATTAAAAAGCAGAGACATTTCTCTGATAATGAGTGATGTTGAACATCTTTTCATGTGTTTGTTAGCCATCTGTATGTCTTCTTTGGAGAAATGTCTATTTAGTTCTTTGGCCCATTTTTTGATTGGGTCGTTTATTTTTCTGGAATTGAGTTGCAGGAATTGCTTGTATATTTTTGAGATTAGTTGTTTTTCAGTTGCTTCATTTGCTATTATTAGTTAGGAGAATGGCATTGAAACACGTATAATATCATATAAGAAATGAATCGCCAGTCTAGGTTCAATGCAGGCTACAGGATGCTTGGGGCTGGTGCACTGGGATGACCCAGAGAGATGGTATGCGGAGGGATGTGGGAGGGGGTTCAGGATTGGGAACGTGTGTACACCCATGGCAGATTCATGTTGATGTATGGCAAAACCAATACAGTATTGTAAAGTAAAATAAGAAAAGTAGAAAAACAAACAAAATAAAACAAATAAAAAGCAGAGACATTACTTTGCTAACAAAGGTCCATCTAGTCAAGGCTATGGTTTTTTCAGTGGTCATGTGTGGATGTGAGAGTTGGACTGTGAAGAAAGCTAGGCACTGAAGAATTGATGCTTTTGAACTGTGGTGTTGGAGGAGTCTTGAGAGTCCCTTGGACTGCAAGCAGATCCAACCAGTCCATCCTAAAGGAGATCAGTCCTCGGTGTTCAGTCATTAGAAGGGCTGATGTTGAAGCTGAAACTCCAATACTTTGGCCACCTGATGGGAAGAGCTGACTTATTGGAAAAGACCCTGATGCTGGGAAAGATTGAAGGCAGGAGGAGAAGGGGACGACAGAGGATGAGATAGTTGGATGACATCACCAACTCAATGGACATGGGTTTGGGTAGACTCCGGCAGTTGGTGATGGACAGGGAGGCCTGGCATGCTGTGGTTCATGGGGTCGCAGAGTCCAACACGACTGAGCAACTGAACTGAACTGAACGGATGTACAGATGGTGTACAAAAGAGCCCCCCATTAAGGACTCAGCTTAGACAAAAGCAGAGAAGGCAAGCAGGTGACATGTCATAGGGCATAAAAAGAAAGAAATGCAGGTATCTGTTAAAGTCAACTTGTAAAGTTTTTATTTACAAGTTAATAAGCAAATTATAAGAAAAGCACCACACTTGAATAATTTCCTCCTTTGGAGCCATTAGTAAATGATAGAGAAAAGGAGCCACATCATCCAGTTCCCATGATGTGCTTCTCCAAAGTGACAGGCTTCAGAAACACTAAAACTTATGTGTGTTTCGTTCAAACCTTCACAAGCGAATGAGCCTTCCAGACATTCAGGCATATATTTGAACTTTAGGTAGTGGGGTTCGATGACAGATTTTGGAGAGTTAGAAAATGGAATAGAAGAAATGCTGAAAAAAAAAAAAAAACTTTTTCCTAGTAATGATCCATTTCTCTTTTCATAGTATATTCTTTACTCAGTTCTATGAGTGATTCATCCTGTCTAGAGCAAACATAAATGAAAAGTATTAGTGATAAACTGCTACTTATATAAAACAAAAAGAATGGCACTTTTGAAGGGGACAGAAACATTTTAAAAAGTTCAAGGGCTTTTCTGGCACTTTTCTCCTCATTTTGCCTTAAATCTATTAATCTTGATTTGTCACCACGATTCTTTCCTAGAATTTATCAGTTCCATAAGGGGATTGATTACTCTAAATAGCTGTCAGCAAATAGTACTCCAAGTGTATATATCTTTGTTATTTTTGTTATTTGTCTAAATTTTTGTGATGCCTAACTGTTACATTAGAGTCACTGTCAATGAATAAATAAAAAGAAATCTGCCAAAAGGGAAGCAATGGTAATATGTATTGCAGACACATATACATCAAAGCACCTTTGAAATAAGGTCTATAGTATTGTTTGGTTTTATTTTCTTTCAGTGATTGGAAATGATGGATTTTATATAATACTGAAAGGCCTAGCCCGACCTCAAACACAAATATATAAAAATCTGATTGAAGAACATGACTCTACAACCTCGTTCATACCTCAGAGTTTTCACAGCTTTGTTTCTAGTGAAGACATCAGAAACCCTCTATTGACTGGAGTTGGTCACACAGTAAGA
The DNA here is from genome assembly GCF_014754425.2 of Oryx dammah. NCBI lineage: Eukaryota > Metazoa > Chordata > Mammalia > Artiodactyla > Bovidae > Oryx > Oryx dammah. Next base: position 87,158,421 of record NW_024070203.1, on the reverse strand, counting down.
AATGAATATTTGCTCCTTCAATAAGCAAAGATGTATCATTGTTATAAACTTTAGCTCTTCCAGATATTTAAATTTACATATATCCAGTGTTACCTGAAATATTAAAGCTAATATAGCTTTTAAAAATTAAAAATTATACTGTCATCACAACTGGAGATGTGTTTTAAAAAAATTAATGTGGGATGCCTTCCACAACATACTGCCCACTGACTGGTGTTTTGTGGTGCATTTGATTACTGTGACAAAGCCATTGTTATTGGATCACGAAATGAAGAAAGAGGGCTGTTTTGAGATAAGAGAGAGGGAGGGAGTGACTTAAGAAAGGGCACACAGAGGACAGAACATGAAGGGCCTTTTAAGTAAAATTAAGAGTGTGTGCTTGTGCTGTTTGTCTCAAGAGCAATGATAAAGTAATCAAAGTGTTGATTCTATTAAAATCAGAAAGTCTCAACTGAAGAAAACACTTTGTTTACATGCAGTGTTTGAAGACTATCAACTGGCTCAAATAAAGATTAATATCTTCTGGATACCTGGATACCCCACATGAGGGTCAGTACTGGTTCAACTAGAACTGCAGCTCTAAAAGCCAGTTTTGGATGTAGGGTGATCAAGATGCTCAGAGGAATAAATAGCTGAAGAAACTAATTAAAATCAAATGATTTAGCACTAAGGATTGAAGTCAGGAAGACCTAGAATATTCTTAGATTCAAGAAGGATAAGCATGGATAAAGACAGTAAAGATAGACATGGATAAAATATTAATTTTTTTTTCAGCCATTATGTCATGTCCAACTTGTTGCAACATTATAGACTGCAGCACAACAGGCTTCCCCATCCCTCACTATCTCCCAGAGTTTGCCCAAGTTCACGTCCATTGAATTGGTGATGTTATCCAATCATTTCATTTTCAGCTGCTCTCTTCTCCTTTTGCCTTCAGTCTTTCCCAGCATCAAGGTCTTTCCCAATGAGTCGACTCTTCACATCAGGTGGTGAAAATATTGGAGCTAAAGCTTCAGAATCAGTTCTTCCAATGAATATTCAGGTTTGTTTTCCTTTAGGATTAACTGGTTTAATCTCCTTTGCTGTCCAAGGGACTTTCAAGAGTCTTCTCCAACACCACAATTCGAAAAAATCAATTCTTTGGCACTCAGCCTTCTTTAGGGTCCAACTTTCACATCCGTTCATGACTGTTGTAAAACCATAGCTTTGACCTTGTGGAACTTTGTCAGTAAAGTGATGTTTCTGCTTGTAATATGCTGTCTAGGTTTGCCATAGCTTTCCTTCCAAGAAGCAAGTGTCTTCTAATTTCATGGCTGCAGTCACCAACTGCAATGACTTTGGAACCCCAAAGAAAAAATGAGACAAAAACATAGAAGTATAAATTGTTGATGACACATGAATGAGTAAGGCTTCTAAACTTCTATCTTGATTGGAATGGAAAAGAATGAACTCACTACTCAATGGCCAACTACTGTGCTGTTTTTCAGTCATTCACTCATGTCCAACTATTGCGACCCCATAGACTGTAGCATGCCAGGCTTCCCTATCCTTCATTATTTCCAAGAGTTTGCTCAAAGTCATGTCCATTGAGTTGATGGTACCATCCAGCCATCTCATTCTCTGTCACCCCCTTATCCCCCTGCCTTCAATCTTTCCCAGCATCAGAGTCTTTTCAAATGAGTCAGCTCTCTGCACCAGGTCCCAAAGTATTGGAGCTTCAGCTGCAGCATCAGTCCTTCCAATGAGCATTCAGGGTTGATTTTCTCTAGAATTGACTTGTTTGCTTTCCTTGATGTCCAAGGAACTCTCAAGAGTCTTCTCTAGCACCACAGTTCAAAAGCATCAGTTCTTCAGTGCTCAGCCTTCTTTATGGTCCAACGCTCACATCCATACATGACTACTGGAAAAACCGTAGCTTTGACTATATGGAACTTTGTTAGCAGTGATGTTTCTGCTTTTTAATATGCTGTCTAGGTTTGTCATAGCTTTTCTTCCAAGGAACAAGTGTGTTTTAATTTCATGGCTGCAGTCACCATCTGCAAAGACTTTGGAACCCCCCAAAATAAAATCTGTCACTGTTTCCCTTTTTTCCTCATCTATTTGCCATGAAATGATGAGACCAGATGCCATGATCTTCGTTTTTCAAATGTTGAGTTTAAGCCAGCCTTTTCACTCTCTTCTTTAAGCCAGCCTTTTCACTCTTCTCTTTCATCTTGATCAAGAGGCTCTTTCATTTCTCTTCACTTTCCGCTGTTAGAGTGGCATCCTTTGCTTATCTGAGGTTATTGACATTTTTCCCAGCAATCTTCATTCTCAGTTTAGTTCAATTCAGTAGCTCAGTGGTGTCTGACTCTTTGTGATCCCATGGACTGCAGCATGCCAGGATTCCCTGTCCATCGCCAACTCCTGGAGATTCCTCAAGCTCATGTCCATCGAGTCAGTGATGCCATCCAACCATCTCATCCTCTATCGAACCGTTCACCCCTGCCTTCAATCTTTCCTAGCATCACGATCTTTTCCAATGAGTCAACTCTTGAACAGAGTTCATCGATGGACAAAGTATTAGAGTTTCAGCCTCAGCATCAGTCCTCCCAATGAGTATTCAGGACTGATCTCCTTTGGGATGGACTGGTTGGATCTCCTTGATGTCCAAGGGACTCTCAAGAGTCTTCTCCAACACCACAGTTCAAAGGCATCAGTTCTTCGGCACTCAGCTTTCTTTATGGTCCAACTCTCACATCCAGACATGACTACAGGAAAAATCATAGCTTTTTCTAGATGGACCTTTATTGGCAGAATAATGTCTCTTCTTTTTAACATGCTTTCTAGGTTGGTCATAGCTTTTCTTCCAAGGAGTAAGCGTCTTTTAATTTCATGGCTGCAGTCACCATCTGCAGTGATTTTGGATTAGAATCTTAATTCTAACTTGTGATTTAGCATTTCTCATGATGTACTCTAGAAAGTTATATAAGTAGAATGATAACATACAGCCCTGGCATACTCCTTCCCAATTTTGAACCCGTCCATTTTTCCATGTCCAGTTCTAACTGTTGCTTCTTGACCTGCATACAGGTTTCTCAGGAGACAGGTCAGGTGGTCTGGTATTCCCATCTCTTGAAGAATTTCCTGGAGTTTCTTGTGATCCACAGTCAATGCCTTTAGTGTAGTCAACAAAGCAGAGGTAAATATTTTCCTGGAATTCCCCTGCTTTTTCTATGATCCAATGGATATTGGCAATTTGATTTCTGGTTCCTCTTCCTTTTCTAAATCCAGCTTGTACATCTGGATGTTCTCTGTTCATGTACTGCTGAAGCCTAACTTAAAGGATTTTGAGCATTACCTTGGTATTTTGTGAAATGAGCATAATTCTGTGGTAATTTGAATATTCTCTGGCATTGCCCTTCTTTGGGATGTACATGAAAGCTGACCTCTTCCAGTTCTGTGGTCACTGATGAGTTTTCCAAATTTCCGTGTGTATTAAGTGAAGCATTTTAACAGCATATTCTTTTGGGATTAGAAATAGCTCAGCTGGAATTCCATCACCTCCACTGTCTTTTTTAGTAGTAATGCTTCCTAAGGTCGACTAGACTTCACACTCTAAGATGTCTGGCTCTTGGTGAGTGACCACACCATGGTGGTTACCCAGATCATTAAGACCTTTTTTGTACAGTTCTTCTGTGCAGACCCAATACTTTTTCAATATGCTTTAGAAAAAAAGAGTACCACATTTTGCAGAGCAGCTATAATTAGGGCCATTTCTTTGTTAACTTTATAGTAAGCCACTCCAATATTCTAGGATCAAGTTGTTTGCTTGTTGAGGACAAAACTCAAGAATTTAATGAAATAAGATGGGACTACCAACTGAATCCTGAATTAGGTCTTTGAGGGCAGCAGTAATAGGTGTCATTCTTACATGAATGTAGTAGTGTTTTTGTTCCAGATTTGTATAATGTTTTTGTTCCAGCTGATGTATAATTTGACAAGAAAATTTGTCTATGTTTAGGGTATCTTGATATTTTGATATATGTATTGTAAAGTGATCAGCACAATCAAGCTAATTAACATATCCATCGTCTTATATACTTAAATATTTGTGTGTTTGTAATGAGAACACACTATCTGTCCTCCTAGTAAAGTTCAAGCGTACACTATTTTGTGTGTGTCTGTGTGTGTGTGTATGTGCTCATTTGCTCAGTTCTCTCTTACTCGTTGTGACTCCATTGACTTCAGCCCAACAAGCTCCTCTGACCATGGAGTTTTCTCATCAAGAATACTGGAGTGGGTTGCCATTTCCTGCTCCAGGGGATGTTCCTGACAGGAATCTAACCTGCATTTCCTGTGTCTCCTGCATTGGCAGGCAGATTCATACTGTTGATTATATTCAGTTCAGTTCAGTTCAGTTCATTTGCTCAGTCATGTCCGACTCTTTGTGACCCCATGAATTGCAGCACACCAGGCCTCCCTGTCCATCACCATCTCCCGGAGTTCACTCAAACTCATGTCTATTGAGTCAGTGATGCCATCCAGCTATCTCATCCTCTGTCGTCCCCTTCTCCTCCTGCCCCAATCCCTCCCAGCATCAGAGTCTTTTCCAATGAGTCAACTCTTCGCATCGGGTGGCCAACGTATTGTAGTTTCACCTTCAGCATCAGTCCTTCCAATGAACACCCAGGACTGATCTCCTTTAGAATGGACTGGTTGGAACTCCTTACAGTCCAAAGGACTCTCAAGAGTCTTCTCCAACACCACAGTTCAAAAGCATCAATTCTTTGGCATTCAGCTTTCTTCACAGTCCAACTCTCACATCCATTCATGATTATATATTACTGTGTTGTATACTGGATCTTTAAGAGTTACTTATCTTGCCTATAGCAAACTTTGTACCCTTTGATCAATATCTGTCCATTTTCCCTAGCCCTTACACCTTGTGGCTCAGCTAGAAAAGAATCTGCCTGCAATGCAGGAGACTTGGGTTTGATCCCTGGGTTGGGAAGATCTCCTGGAGAAGGAAAAGGCTACCCACTCCAGTGTTCTGGCCTGAAGAATTCCATGGACTGTATAGTCCATGGGGTCACAAAGAGTCAGACATGACTAAGCAAATTTCACTTTCATTTTATATCTTGTCACCAACATTCTACTGTCTTCTATGAGTTTAACTATTATAGATAAAATATATATGTGAGATCCTATTTGTCTTTGTTTGGCTTATTTTACTTCAGTTCAGTTCAGTTCAGTTCAGTTCAGTCCCTCAGTCATGTCCAACTCTGCGACCCCATGAATCGCAGCACGCCAGGCCTCCATGCCCATCACCAACTCCTGGAGTTCACCCAAACTCATGTGCATCAAGTTGGTGATGCCATCCAGCCATCTCATCCTCTATTGTCCCCTTCTACTCTCCTCCTGCCCCCAATCCCTCCCAGCATCAGGGTCTTTTCCAGTGAGTCAACCCTTCACATCAGGTGGCCAAAGTATTGGAGTTTCAACCTCAGCATCAGTCTTTCCAATGAATGCCCAGGACTGATCTCCTTTAGGAAGGACTGGTTGGATCTTCTTGCATTCCAAGGGACTCTCAAGAGTCTTCTCCAACACCACAGTTCAAAAGCATCAATCCTTCAGTGCTCAGCTTTCTTCACAGTCCAACTTTCATATCCATACATGACCACTGGAAAAACCGTAGCCTTGACTAGATGGACCTCTTTTGGCAAAGTAATATCTCTGTTTTTTAATATGCTATCTAGGTTGGTCATAACTTTCCTTCCAAGGAGTAAGCGTCTTTTAATTTCATGGCTGCAATCACCATCTGCAGTGATTTTGGAGCCCAAAAAAATAAAGTCTGACACTGTTTCCACTGTCTCCCCATTTATTTCCCATGAAGTGATGGGACCAGATGCCATGATCTTCGTTTTCTGAATGTTGAGCTTTAGGCCAACTTTTTCATTTTCTTCTTTCACTTTCATGAAGTGGCTTTTTAGTTCCTCTTCACTTTCTGCCATAAGGGTGGTGTCATCTGCATATCTGAGGTTATTGATATTTCTCCTTGATTCCAGCTTGTGTTTCTTCCAGTCCAGCATTTCTCATGATGTACTCTGCATAGAAGTTAAATAAGCAGGGTGACAATATATACCCTTGACGTACTCCTTTTCCTATTTGGAACCAGTCTGTTGTTCCATGTCCAGTTCTAACTGTTGCTTCCTGACCTGCATACAGGTTTCTCAAGAGGCAGGTCAAGTGGTCTGGTATTCCCTTCTCTTTCAGAATTTTCCACAGTTTATTGTGATCCACACAGTCAAAGGCTTTGGCATAGACAACAAAGTGGAAATAGGTGTTTTTCTGGAACTCTCTTGCCTTTTCCATGATCCAGCGGACGTTGGCAATTTGATCTCTTTTAGCACAATGTCTTTCAGGTTCTTTTGTGTTGTCACCAATGTCAGAATTTCCTTCCTTTTCAAACTTAATAAAATCCCATTTTTGGGGTATACATTGTATTTTCCACCTCCGTTCATCCATGGATAAACACTTGGATTGTTTCCATATTTTAGCTATAGTGAATAATGATTCAATAAACAAGGAAATACAGCTGTGTCTCTTCAATATCCTGTTTTCCTTTCTTTAGATGGCAGCACAGAAATGAGACTCCTGGATTGTATGGTAGTTCTGTTTCAATTTTTGGAGTGACGATCCGTGCATGCCTGCTTGCTTAGTCACTTCAGTATTGTCCTACTCTGTGCGACCCTATGGACCATAGCCTGCCAGGCTCCTCTGTTGTGGGATTCTCCAGGCAAGAATACTGGAGCGGGTTGCATTTCCTTTTCCAGGGAAGCTCCGTACTGTTTCTTAAAGGCTCTACCAATTTACATGTCCACCAACAGTATACAAGGATTCAGTTTTCTCCACATCTTTTCTTTTTGATAACAGCCGTTCTAACAGATGTGAGGTGATATTTCATTATGGTTTTCATTTCATTTCCTTGATGGTTAGTGATGTTGAACAGTTTTTCAAGCACTTGGTCATTTTAATGTATTATTTTGAGAAATATCTATTTAGGTTGTTTTCGCATTTACAACATTGTGTTATTTGTTTCTTTGCTCTTGAATTGTGTGAGTTCCTTATATATTTTGGATAGTAACCCCTTTTCTGATATATGGTTGAAAATTTTTCTCCTGTTATATAGGCTACATTTTCATTTGTTTATTTTTATTTTGCTGTAAATAAACTTTTAAGCTTAATGTAATTCTGATGGTTGATTTTTACCTTTTATTGTCTGTACTTTTGGTATTGTGTCCAAAAAATCATTACCAAGACCAGTTTCAAGGAGTTTCTTTCCTGCATATTTTTCTAGGAGTTTTGCAATCGCAGATCTTGTGTTTAAGTCTTTAATCCATTTCAAGGTAATTTTTGTAGTGTGCTGTAAGATATGAGTTCAGTTTCAGTATGTGGTTATCTGGTTTTCCAAGCACTATCTATGGAAGAGACTATTCTTTCCCTGTTGAATTTTCCTGAAGTCCTTGTGAAATATATGTTGACTGTATGTGACGGCATTTATTTCTGAGCTCTCTTTTCTGCTCCATGGGTATGTCTCTCTTTTTATGCTGATACCATAATGTTTAAATTACTATATCCTTGTAGTATAGCTTAAAATTAGATCCTGTAAGGCCTCTACCTTTGTTCTTTTGTCTCAGTATTGTTTTGGCAATTCAGTCTTTTGTGGTCCCATACAAAGGTTCAGTTCAGTTCAGTTCAAATTTTAGGATTTCTTTATTTCTGTGAACAATACCACTGGAGTTTTGATAGGGGTTACATTGGATCTATATATGACTTTGTATAGTTTAGACATATTTATAATATTAATTGCTCCAGTCCATAACATGGGATATCTTTCCCTTTGTATCTTCTTCAATTTTCATCATAAAAGTTCTGTAGTTTTCATTGTACATATCTTTCAGTTCCTTGGCTATATACATTTTTAATTACTTTATGTTTTTGATATTATTGTGAGTGGGATAGATTATTTGTTTTTCAGGTGTTCTCTTAACGTATAGAAATGCCACTGATTTCTGTACATTGATTTTATATCCTGAAGCTTTATTGAATTTTTAAATTAGTTCCAACATCTTTTTTTTTTCTGCATATAAGATAATTTCATCTACAAGTAATAAAACAATTTACTGTGTCCTTTATGATTTGGATGCCTTTTATTTCTTTGTTTTAACTAATTGGTCTAACTAGGATTTCAGTATCATATGGAATAATAGTGATGAGAGAGATATCCTTGTCTTTTTCCTGATCTCAGAAAAAAAGTTTTCAATCTTTCACCATTGAGTAGGATGGTAGCAATGGCTTTGTCATAACAGTCTTTATTATGATGAAATTTGTTGAAACAAAAGACTGGTATATTTTGTCAGATTTTTTTTTCTGTATATATTGAGATGATCATATGATCTTTATCTTTCATTCTGAGAATGTAGTGCATCCCATTTATTGATTGCATATATTGAACAATCCTTGCCTCCCAGGGATAAATTACACTTGGTCATAGTGTATAATTCTTTTAATATGCTGTTGAATTGGAGTTGATAATATGCACATTTTAACTATGTTAATTTTTCCTATTTGTGAGCAAAAAATGTCTCCATTTATCTGTGCTTTCTTTAACGTCATTAATGTTTTATAATTTTTAGTACATATCTTTGTTTATTCCTATTTTATTATTTTTGTTCTTGTAAATGCTTTCTCAATTTTTTTGTATAATTTGTTATTATGTATAGAAAAGGCACTGATTTTGTATGTTACTTTTGTATTCTGCAACTTTACTGGATTTATTTTTTATTTATAACAAATTTTGGTGGAGTTTTTCAGGTTTTGTACATTTAACATCATGTCATGTACAAGCAAGTTATTTTATTTCTTCCTTCCTGATTTGGATATCTTTTCTTTCTTTCTCTCCTTTTGTTTTTTTTCTTTTTTTCTCCTTCTCTTTCTCTTTGCACCATTTCTCTGCCTAGGATGCTAGTACTATGTTGAAGAGAAGTGGAAAGAGTGGGCATCCTTGCCTTCTACTAAATACTTTTAGGTTTTTATTTGTGGATTGCTGTTAAATTGTTACTTTTGTGGGGGAATGAGGACTGGGTGGGAATTCCCAGCCTTCCTTCTTGCTGATGTCTATGATATTGTTTTGACTTACTGTCTTGGCTAAGGTGGAAGATAGTAGGGAGAGGGAATTTCAGATTTCTACTTGATCTTCCTTACTGATAGCTCTTACCACAAAGACCAAGAAATCAATATGGGATCAATATCAAGTATCCATTCAAATTACATATTTAAAGTCCATGGAAGCTGTCATGTGGTGGTTCTATGAATCCAGTGGAGCCACTGTGAACCAGACCTGGGCCAAGCTCAGTGTCTTTATTTTTTATTTTATTTTTTTTTCCCATTCTGAGTGTTCATTGCTACATGCATGGGCTTTGCCTCTAGTTGCAGAGACCAGAGGCCACTCACTGGTAGCAGAGTATGGGCTTCTCACTGCAGTGGTTTTCTTGTTGAGAAGCGAAGGGCTCCAGGGCATGTGGGTTTCAGTAGTTGCAGCACGTGGACTCAGTAGTTGCGGACCCCAGGCTCTAGAGCACAGGCTCCATAGCTGTGGTGCACAGGCTTAGTTGCCCCACAGCATGGGGGATGTCCCTGGATCAGGGATTGAACCTGTGTTCCCTGCATTGGCAGGGGGACTTCACCACTGAGCCATGAGGGAAGCCCCCAAACTCAGTTTTTTTTGTGCATTCACTATATTTTCTCACTGTAAAGATGGCAATTATGATATTCAATGTACCAGGTTTTAAAGTCTCTACCCTGAGCTTTAGAGTTCAGCAGAGTACTTGTTGAGGTTGTATATGCAAGGTTATTTGGAGCTATGCTGCTACTGCTAAGTCGCTTCCGTTGTGTCCGACTCTGTGCGACCCCATAGACGGCAGCCCACCAGGCTCCCCCGTCCCTGGGATTCTCCATGCAAGAACACTGGAGTGGGTTGCCATTTCCTTCTCCAATGATTTGGAGCTATGGTATCCTTACAAAAAAATATTAAGTCCAATTTTTACCTTTTTCTGTTTTCCAACTATAGAAGAATAGGTTTTCCTTATATGCTACCATGGAGTTCTTTGGTTATATCAATTTAAGCTGATGATGAATTTTCCTAAAATATTATTTCCTTTATCCATTGTATTTATATCCCCCCAAAACAGTTATTCTTCTTGAAAATTTATTTTTAATTAAAGTATAGTTGAATTTCAACATTGTGTTAATTACTGCTGTACAGAAACATGACTCAGTTATTCTTTTCTATGGTTCTTAATACTCATCCCCAACATCTCAAAAGTCTAAGATACTGTAGCTTCCTGAGCATTGTCTTCTGACAATACCCTTACCCTGTTCAACACCATTAAAAGTTTTGCCAATTGTACTGCCACAGCAGGCCAGGAACTATCAGTACTAAAGTAATGGCTTTTTATTGCAAGCTGGCTGGCAAGCAGTTCATAACTCTAAATCATTCTTTTTTTCTAGTACTTATAGAATATTTTGAAAAAATAATATAGATAAAACCAGACAATTTTATTGCATGTCAGCAACTCTAGCAATTTTGTTCGTAAGTCTGCTGAAGAAAAAGTATGTGACTATTGCCTATAATTTAATTTGGATTGCTAAAATTATAAAGTATCCTTATTGACCCTGTTTTCTCTAGGAAATGTGAGTTACATTTTAAAACATGCTATTGTTTGTCTAATATTATTGACTTGCTTTTCTGTGTATTTATTTAAAAAATAAGCATTAAATATTATTTATGTTTGTGAGTTTTGTTGTTTTTCACAAAGCGTTATGTTTTATTTTTCTTCAATCTATTTGGCTTCTTTACCACTATTTGCTTTTTTTATTGTGTTGTATCAGAGAAAAGCCTTTTGAAGAAAGTGAAAGTGGAGAGTGAAAAAGTTGGCTTAAAGCTCAACATTCAGAAAATGAAGATCATGGCATCTGGTCCCATCACTTCCGGGGAAATAGATGGGAAAGCAGTGGAAACAGTGTCAGACTTTATTTTGGGGGGCTCCAAAATCACTGCAGATGGTAACTGCAGCCATGAAATCAAAAGATGCTTACTCCTTGGAAGGAAAGTTATGACCAACCTAGATAGCATATTAAAAAACAGAGACATTACTTTGCCAACAAAGTTCCATCTAGTCAAGGCTATGGTTTTTGCAGTGGTCATGTGTGGATGTGAGAGTTGGACTGTGAAGAAAGCTGAGCGCTGAAGAATTGGTGCTTTTGAACTGTGGTGTTGGAGGAGTCTTGAGAGTCCCTTGGACTGCAAGGAGATCCAACCAGTCCATCCTAAAGGAGATCAGCCCTGGGATTTCTTTGGAAGGAATGATGCTGAAGCTGAAACTCCAGTACTTTGGCCACCTCATGCAAAGAGCTGACTCATTGGAAAAAACTCTGATGCTGGGAGGGATTGGGGGCAGGAGGAGAAGGGGACGACCGAGGATGAGATGGCTCAACGGCATCACTGACGCAATGGACGCGAGTCTGAGTGAACTCCGGGAGTTGGTGATGGGCAGGGAGGCCTGGCGTGCTACAGTTCATGGGGTCGCAAAGAGTTGGACATGACTGAGCGACTGAAGTGAACTGAACTGATCAGAGAATCACATAAAAAAAGAGAAGTAATACTATCTTAACTCTTTAATTTAAAATTTTGTAAACAAATGGACATTATCTGGGTATAATGAGCATAAAGTGAAAAGCATTGAGTCAAAGAATCAAATACATTTTTTATGAGACACGAACATATTACACTTATTCCCTGTTACAGATCTAAATTTGACTTAAAAAATGGTAAAGTACAAATAACAATTTTTGTTTTTGTTTTTCTTGATATTGATTTATATAGTAAAGCAAATTTGTTTTGTGGTGGCTCAGACAGTAAACAATCTGCCTGCAGCATGGGAGACCTGGGGTCCGATCCCTGGGTTTGGATGATCCCCTGGAGAAGGGAAAGACTCTCCATCTGGTATTCTTGCCTGGAGAATTCCTGCAGACAGAAGAGCCTGGAGAGGGCTACAGTCCACAGGGTTGCAAAGAGTTGGACATGACTGAACGAGTAAGCACATCACATATAAGGAAAAGAGAGAAAAAAAACATTCATTTACAAGAGCATCAGTAAGGATCCTAAGTAGTTTTAAAATCTTTAGTTTATTTTTAATTAGTTTCACACTTTTTCAAAGAACAATCATAAAGAAAATCAAGTTTCCTTAGAGTCAACTCAGGTATGGTATGGTGTATGTTAACACAAACATACACACACACTCTGCCTTTTATACCTTATTTTGTATTTTATACTTTATATGCCCCTAAAATTGATATATATTTGGTTACACTGGTATTTTTATTAAGATGTATTTTTAACATGATAACATTTAGCAACATTATACAAGAAATTTTTAAATGGAAGCTCTTTATTACTAAAAATAACTTTATAGTTTATTAGTAGAGCTTTTCTTTGAACAATAAACATTTGAAGACATGTGGAATGAAAATCCTTTGATAAATGTATATTGAACAATTTGGACCGAGTAGGCGGAGCCTGGTGGGCCGCCGTCTATGGAGTCGCACAGAGTCGGACATGACTGAAGCGACTTAGCAGTAGTAGTAGCAGGGTAAAATTACAAAAGAGCATTAATATTTTTAATAACAAAGCTTTAAAACAATCTGTGTAGTAGTATTTCTCCATGCTCTCCGGATGAAATCTCAGTCAGATTCCTAGTTATTAACATGTAGCCTCATTTTTTAGATATTAAAATTTCCAGTCTTGTCTTCATATCAAAATTTCAAACTCTCACGCTTGACAACACAACTTGCATCTTATTAAACTATAGTTCTGCGGTGCGGGAAGGAGTTCACAATAGTTTATTCCCCCTTTCTTACTCTGCATCCTCTTCTATTCGTTAACTGCTTTTTCTGCTCCTCTCAGAGGATCAGAAAAGAAGGGAGAATGAATATTAGACGTGAATTTATGGTTACCGTCAGTGATTTGGTGTCTAAACGCAATCTTTTGTATGTCCTTCCTTCTGTAACTCCCTTGAAAGGTAATGTCTTGTGAATGCATGCTCAGTTTTGTCTGATTCTTTGTGACCCAATGAACCTGCCAGGCTCCTGTCCATGGTCTTTTTCAGGCAAGAATACTGGAGTGGGTTTTTATTTCCTCGTCCAGGGGATCTTCCCAACTCTGAGGTTGACCCGTGTCTCTGTGTTTCCTGCATTGACAGGCAGATTCTTTACCACTTGAGCCATCTGGGAAGCCCACTGTCTTGTACAGTGAGTTATTTAATACAACTTTTGTCCCTGGCTTCATGCAGTGGAGGTCACAGAAGTCTCTCTTTTGAATCAACTCGCCACTTCAGGCAGATCCCCAGGTTTGCTTCCTTTGCAGACAGGTCCACACTCTGACTTTGGTGAGTCCACCTAGCTGATGGGAGAGGGAGAGCCACACACACTTAGCCCATCAGCTTCCTGTCTTCTTGTGACTGAACTCAGGTTTGGCTGCCCACTGATCCACCAGTCAGTACTCATAAGGTAGGTGAACGGTTGCTTTCTCAGAGAAAGGAGAAATTGTTTTCTCAGAGTTCTAGCAACCTGGGGAGAAGGTGGATTTGGGCTCCAGATCAATTAGGAAGAGTCTGCTTGGCTATGACTGCTTTTGGAGTCTCAGTGAATCATCCAGGCAGGAGGTTGGGCTCTGTGTCATTTTCCCTTGCATGCAGGCTGGCTGAGTCCTGCTGATCTTCCTTCAGATGCTATCTTGCCCACGTGATCTGCCTGAAGGATTGCTAATGAGGCTACTGGGAGTAGAGAGCTAGTCATTTTCTTACTACTTAATTCTTCATTCTTATTTCTTTCAATCTGGGAAAAGAATCAACAGGTTAGCAAGGCACTGTGTGCATTCAATGGAGAATAAGTTAGGAGTTAGGTTAAATTATCTAGTGATCTCATTCCTATAATGAAGTTCTTTTGAGGCCAGAGAGGAACAGAAGCAGGCAGACAGGAAAGGGGCAGAAAGAGCTTCTTTCAGTCCTCACTCTGAGCTTTGGGCAAAGGGAAGGAGGAGGAATGGGGATGACTGCAGGACTCTGACAGCTTTCACTACACAGACCTCTCTGGCTTTTCCATCAGTACTCTGATCTCAGTTTACAGTCTCTCGACGCGGAAAATGAGCTAAAGTTCACAAAATCAATTTTACGATTGATAAATCTCTATGCAAGTCCTACACATTTTAATTTCTAATACTCTGAAACAACAGGAAAAGTCACTTTCACTGTAGGGAAACTACCCAGAACACTCTGTTACATAAATATCCATTCAATCTTTATTACGTGTGCATATATAGTCTACTTTATATCACTTAAATTTCTATGAATACAAGTTTAACATCTTAGAATAATTGAAAATATTGCACTTAATATTATATGTGTCTTAGGTATAACACATCTTATGGAATGATGTATCCTTTAAGATATTATAGCTTAATATATAATAGAATATATCTATATGAATATAATAGGATGTTGTGTGTACACATAAAAATATATATAACACATAGAATGGAATAGATTATATATATTTCCACATGAAATCTTACATATAAAATTATTTATTAATTTTCTTGAAGCTCCCCCATTTGACAAAAACTGGAAATATATTGAAATATTGAAATATATCTATATTACTTGTGGGTTTTGCCACACAAAAAATCAGTTTCAACAAGATAGTTTCTCAGAGTAAAAAAGTTTTTTCATTGTGTGTGTGTTTCTGCATGCTAAAAATTCAGCTAAATCAACTAGTTTTATTAAGCAGTTATTATGTAAATATTTTTAAGTGTTGTGTTGAGTATACAATATAATCTTGAAATGGTTAGAGATACAAATTTTGAAATTGTCTACATAGAAATGTGACATTAAATCCGTAAGATAGATAAAATCTTCAGGAAAATAGTATTGAAAAGAAAGAGCTGAACTCAAGGAGCAAATCTTGAGTAAATTTCTCACTTGAGAAAGAGGAAAGTAGTCACTATATAACCCAGCAACAGAGCTGACTAGAAATATGACAGGGAGAAGAAAATTCCCCTGAAGGTGAGATGATTAAATAATTATTGATGTTAGGGGTCAAATTATTGATATTTGGGGCCTTTCCTTTTACAATGAGAACTTTGCATGAACCCCTCATGTTTTCTTGCCTGGTTGTAGGTTGTGACTCTTCGTGAGTATTTTGTTATGTGACTTGGTAACATCCTAAAATGGAGAAAATAGGTTTCCTTTGAGCAATATGATTTAACTAAAAGGTAAAACCTTTATTTTTGTTTAAATTTATTTTTAAATTGGAGGAAGATTGCCTTACAGTGTTGTGTGGGTTTCTGCTGTAGAACAATAGGAATCAGCCATAGTTTTCCATGTATCTTTTCCCTCTTAAGCCTCCTTCCTCTCCCCTCACCCCAATCCTCTAGGTCATCACAGAGGGCCAGGCTGGGCTCCCTGTGTTATGTAGCAACTTCCACCAGCTCTCTATTTTACACTTGATAGTGTCTATGTGTCTACACTACTTTTTCCATTTGTCTCACCCTCTCCTCCCACCACTGAATCCACAAGTCCATTCTCTCCATCTGCATCTCCACCCTCTCCTTACAAATAAGTTCATCAATACCATTTTTCTAGATTCTGTGTGTATGTATTAATACACAATATTTGTTTTTCTGACTTACTTTACTGTGTTTAACAGGCTCTAGGTTCATGCAACTCACTGTAACAGACTCAGATTTGTTCCTTTTTC
This sequence comes from Oryx dammah, assembly GCF_014754425.2. NCBI lineage: Eukaryota > Metazoa > Chordata > Mammalia > Artiodactyla > Bovidae > Oryx > Oryx dammah. Next base: position 87,142,566 of record NW_024070203.1, on the reverse strand, counting down.
TGCTTGAGCAATATATATATATTACCATACATCTTTATCCATTCATCTGTCAATAGTCATCGAGTTTGCGTCCATGTCCTAGCTATTGTAAATAGTGCTGCAATGAACATTGGGGTACACATGTCTTTTAGAATTGTGGTGTTTTTTTTTTTTTTAGAATATATGCCTAGTAGCGGGATTGCTGGGTCATGTGGTATCTATCCCTAGTTTTTTAAGGAATCTACATACTCTTCTCCATGATAGCTGTATCAGTTTACATTTCCACCAACAGTGTAGCAGAGTTTCCTTTTCTCCACACCCTCTCCAGCATTTATTGTTTGTAGATTTTTTGATGACAGCCATTCTGACTGGTGTGAGTTGATACATCAATGTAGTTTTCATTTTCTAACAATCAGTAATATTGAACATCTTTTCATGTGTTTGTTGACCACCTGTATGTATTCTTTGGGGAAAAGTCTGTTTAGGTCTTCTGCCCATTTTTTGGATGGGATGTTTGTTTTTCTAATTAATATTGAACCATATAAGCTGCCGTGTCTTTTGTCTCACTTGCAATTATGTTCTCCTATTCTGTTATCTTTTAATCTTGTTTATTATTTCATTTGCTGTGCAAAGACATTTAAGTTTAATTGGGTCTCATTTGTTTATTTCTGTTTTATTTCCACTACTCTAGTAGATGAGTCAAAGAGGATCTTGCTGTGATTTATGTCAGAGTGTGCACTGGCCTATGTTTTCCTCTAAGAGCTTTATGGTTTCTGGCTTTTCATTTAAGTATATAATCCATTTTGAGTTTATTTTTGTGTATGATATTAGGAAATGTTCTAGTTTCATTCTTTTACATGTTCAGTTCAGTTCAGTTGCTTAGTCGTGTCCAGCTTTTTGTGACCCCATGAACCACAGCATGCCAGGCCTCCTGTCCATCATCAACTCCTGGAGTTTACTCAAACTCATGTCCATGAGTCAGTGATGCCATCTAACCATCTCATCCTCTGTTGTACCCTTCTCCTCCCACCTTCATTCTTTCCCAGCATCAGGGTCTTTTCAAATGAGTCAATTCTTCACATCAGGTGGCCAAAGCATTGGAGTTTCAGCTTCAGTATCTGTCCTTCCAATGAATATTCAGGACTGATTTCCTTTAGGATGGACTGATTGGATCTCCTTGCTGTTCAAGGGACTCTCAAGAGTCTTCTCCAACACGGCAGTTCAAAAGCATCAATTTTTTGGCATTCAGCTTTCTTTATGGTCCAACGCTCACATCCATACATGCCTAATGGAAAAACCAAAGCTTTGACTGGATGGACCTTTGTTGGCAAAGTAATATCTCTGGTTTTTAACATGTTGTCTAGGTTGGTCCAAAGTTTTCTTCCAAGGAACAACCGTCTTTTAATTTCATGGCTTCACTCACCATCTGCAGTGATTTTGGATCCCAAGAAAATAAACTCTGTCACTGTTTCCATTGTTTCCGCATCTATTTGCCATGAAGTGATGGGATCAGATGCCATGATCTTAGTCTTCTGAATGTAGCTGTACAGTTTTCCCAGTACCAATTATTGAGGAGACTGTCTTTTCACCATTGTATATTTTTGCCTACTTTGTCAAAGGTAAGGTGCTTATAGTGAATGGATGTAGCTGTACTTTGTTCCATTGGTCTATATTTCTGTTTTTATGCCAGTACCATACTAACTTGACTACTGTCTCTTTGCAGTATGGTTGAAGTCAGGAAGGTTGATTCTTCCAGCTCCACTCTTCTTTCTCAAGATTGCTTTGGCTATTCAGGGTCTTTTGTGTTTCCATTTGTTCTAGTGCTTTTTGAATGGTGGAAAATACCATTGATATTTTGATACAGATTGCATTGAATCTGTAGATTGTTTTGAGTAGTATAGTCATTTTCACAATAGTGATTCTTCCAATCCAAGACTATGATATATCTCTCCATCTGTTTGTGTCATCTTTGATTTCTTTCATCAGTGTCAAACAGATTTCTGCATACAGGTCTTTTGTCTCTTTAGGTGGGTTTATTCCTAGGTATTTTATTCTTTTGCTGCAATGGTGAATGGGATTGTTTCACTAATTTCTCTTTCTGATTTTTCATTGTTCATGAATAGGAATGCAAGGAATTTCTGTCTATTAATTTTATATCCTGCAAATTTACTATATTTATTGATTTGGGCTAGTAATTTCTTGGTGGCATCTTTAGGGTTTCCTGTGCATAGAATCATGTCATTAGCAAATGAGGGTTTTATTTCTTCTTTTCAGCCTGGATTCCTTTTATTTCTTTTTCTCCTGTGATTTCTGTGGCTAGGACTTCCAAAACTATATTAAATGATAGTGGCGAGAGTGGGTACCCTTGTCTTGCTCCTGATCTTGGAGGAAATGCTTCCAGGTTTTCACCATTGAGAATGTTTGCTGTGGGTTTGTCATAGATGGCCTTTATTATGTTGAGGTAGGTTCCTTCTGTGCCTGCTTTCTGAAGAGTTATTATCATAAATAGGTGTTGAATTTTGTCAAAAGCTTTCTCTGCATCTATTGAGATGATCATATATTTATCTTTTATTTTATTAATATAGTTTAACACAATGATTGATTTGTATATATTAAAGAACCCTTATATCCCAGGGATAAACTCCACTTGCTCAATTCCTTTAATGTGTTGCTGGGTTCTGTTTGCTAGAATTTAGTTAAGGATTTTTGCATCTTTGTTCATCAGTGATATGGTCTGTGATTTTCTTTTTTTGTGTATGGTTTCTTTGTCTGGTTTTGGTATCAGGAGGATGGTGGCCTCCTAAAATGAGTTTGGGAGTTTTCTTTCCTCTGCAATTTTCTGGAAGAGTTTGAGCAGGATAGGTGTTACCTCTTTTCTAAACATTTAGAATTCACCTGTGAAGCCATCTGGTCTCAAGCTTTTATTTTTTGGAAGGTTTTTGATCACAGATTTGATTTCATTGCCTGTGATTGGTATGTTCATATTTTCTATTTCTTCCTGTTTCAGTCTTGGAAGGTTGTAATTTTCTAAGAATTTACCCATTTCTTATAGATTGTCCATTTTATTGGCATATAGTTGCTTGGAATAGTCTTTTATGATCCTTTATATTTCTGCATTGTCTATTGTAACATCTCCTTTTTCATTTCTAATTTTATTGATAAAAGTTTTCTCTCCCTTTTCTTCTTGACGGGTCTGGCTAATGGTTTGTCAATTTTATCTTCTCAAAGAACCAGCTTTAAGTTTTATTGATCTTTGCTATCACCTTCATTTATTTTTTTATTTATGACCAGTCTGATCTTTATGATTTATTTCCTTCTACTAACTTTGTTTTGTTGTTCTTTTTCTAGTTGCTTTAGGTGTAAGGTTAGCTTATTTGTTTGATGTTTTTCTTGTTTCTCTGGGTAGGCTTGCATTGCTGTAAACTTGCCTCTGAGCATTGCTTTTACTGTATCCAATATGTTTTGAATTGTGTTCATCATCCTATTTCTGGCATAGACTGTGGGTTTAATAAATAATAGTGTATTATTATTATTGGGCTTCCCTTGTGACTCAGCTGATAAAGAATCTTCCTGCAATGCAGGAGACCTGGGTTTGATCCCTGGGTTGGGAAAATCCCTGGAGAAGGGAAAATCTAACTACTCCAGTATTCTGGCCTGGAGAATTCCATGGACTGTATAGTCCATGGGGTCACAAAGAGTTGGCCATGACTGAGTGACTTTCATTTTCATCATTACTCTTAATGTAATTGAATCAGATTAAGAAAAAAATATTAAGAATATTGATGCATACTGCAGGATAATTAACTCTCCTCCAACTTTTACCATGGCTGTTAGGCTGGAGTCAGTTCATATCCTAAACACTTCCTAAAAGTTTTCCACCAAATTAAATCCTACTGGAAACATCATTTCTCAGGTATGATGCATTCAGCTGGTCTTCAGCGGCAGTGAGTTTACTCATTGTGTCAGGAACTAGGTATTTTCATTTCCATTCCCACTGGAGAACCTCTGCTTCTTGAGTAACATTTTCAGAAGCTATAATCTTGGGAGGAGAAGCTTATATACATTACGGAGACATTCTGTTTTTCCCTATCCTCTCCTTCCTTGCCTCCAAATCACATCACAGATCTTCCTTCCTGTGTTCCCATTTGCACTGAGACAGGTTCCTAGCATGTACTATCTCACTTTAGTAGTTAACTCATTCGGAATTTGCTTCTTATTCATTGGTTAGACCATATGAAGCTTAATCAGCTTTCTAACAGGGATATCTGACTAACCCATGATCTTGAAACTCACAATTGTCCTTGTTTGCTATGGTTTACTATATTGCTATCATTGCTAGTTAATGTGTGCTTTCTGTCTGCAATTTAGTTTTGCTATTTCTAGTTATCTATCTATCTAGTTACAGCTATCACAATCTCCAAAATTCCATTTCACTACTTACCAAACATAATTATATATCTCAATGCTGTAGACTCTTGTATGCTTGCCAGAATATATCAGCCCTGTTGCTTAGTTGCATCCAACTCTTTGCAACCCCATGGACTGCAGCACACGAGGCCTCCCTGTCCATCACCAACTCCTGGAGCTTGCTCAAACTCATGTCCGTCAAGTCAGTGATGCCATCCAACCATCTCATCCACTATCATCCTCTTCTCTTCCTGCCTTCAAACTTTCCCAGCATCAGGGTCTTTTCCAATGAGTCAGTTCTTTACATCAGGTGGCCAGAGTATTGGGAATTCAGCCTCAGCATCTGTCCTTCCAATGAGTATTCAGAACTGGTTTCCTTTAGGATGGACTGGTTTGATAGCCAGATGTATAGGATAGCCTTACACATCCATATTAAGAAGAAAGTGCACAGTTAGAGAAAGAAGGTAAAGAATAAGGGGAATTCTAAGTGCAGTTTGAAATAATGAAAATTATGATACAAAAGCAGAGTTTGATATGAGACAATCGTAGGCTTGAATATTGACCCTGCTGTTTACTAGTCATTTGACCTTGGACATGTTCCATAATTTTTCTAAAGCTCTATTTCTGCATTTGTAAAATAGATTTAAAGGTACTCATAGTATTATTAATATCCTCCTCTTACTACTCTTCTGAAGATTAAATAAGATGATTGATGAAACTGATTTCCACAAGGGCTCAATACATTTCTGTTATAACTATTACACAATAGTAAGTGAAGTTGCTCAGTCATGTCTGACTCTTCATGACCCCATGGATAGAGGAGCCTGGTAGGCTACAGTCCATGGGATTTTCCAGGCAATGGTACTAGAGTGGATTGCCATTTCCTTCTCCAGGGGCTCTTCCCGACCCAGGGATCAAACCCAGGTCTCCCGCATTGTAGACAGACGCTTTACCATTTGAGCCACCAGGGAAGTCCAATTACACAATAGTTCAGTTCAGTTCAGTCTCTCAGGCGTGTCCAACTCTTTGCGACCCCATGAATCACAGCATGCCAGGCCTCCCTGTTCATCACCATCTCCCGGAGTTCACTGAGACTCACGTCCATCGAGTCCTTGATGCCATCCAGCCATCTCATCCTCTGTCGTCCCCTTCTCCTCCGGCCCCCAATCCCCCCTTAGCATCAGAGTTTTTTCCATTGAGTCAACTCTTCTCATAAGGTGGCCAAAGTACTGGAGTTTCAGCTTTAGCCTCATTCCTTCCAAAGAAATCCCAGGGTTGATCTTCAGAATGGACTTGTTGGATCTCCTTGCAGTCCAAGGGATTCTCAAGAGTCTTCTCCAACACCACAGTTCAAAAGCATCAATTCTTCAGTGCTCAGCCTTCTTCACAGTCCAACTCTCACATCCATACATGACCACAGGAAAAACCATAGCCTTGACTAGATGGACCATGTCTCTGCTTTTGAATATGCTATCTAGGTTGGTCATAACTTTTCTTCCAAGGAGTAAGCGTCTTTTAATTTCATGGCTGCAGTCACCATCTGCAGTGATTTTGAAGCCCAAAAAAATAAAGTCTGACACTGTTTCCACTGTTTCCCCATCTATTTCCCATGAAGTGATGGGACCAGATGCCATGATCTTCATTTTCTGAATGTTGAGCTTTAGGCCAATTTTTTCGCTCTCCTCTTTCACTTTCATCAAGAGGCTTTTTAGTTCCTCTTCACTTTCTGCCATAAGGGTGGTGTCATCTGTATATCTGAGGTTATTAATATTTCTCCCAGCAATCTTGATTCCAGCTTGTGTTTCTTCCAGTCCAGCGTTTCTCATGATGTATTCTGCATAGAAGTTAAATAAGCAGGGTGACAATATACAGCCTTGACGTACTCCTTTTCCTATTTGGAACCAGTCTGTTGTTCCATGTCCAGTTCCAACTGTTGCTTCCTGACCTGTGTACAGGTCTGTTACACAATAGTAACAGATCTAAATTGCCAAATAAGCTTTACAGGGAGCAATTACTATTTAAGTTTAAAGCAAAGACTAGGTGGCTCAGACGGTAAAGCCTCTGTCTACAATGCAGGAGATCTGGGTTCGGTCCCTGGGTTGGGAAGATCCCCTGGAGAAGGAAATGGCAATCCACTCCAGTACTATTGCCTGGAAAATCCCATGGACAGAGGAGCCTGGTCAGCTACAGTCCATGGGGTGGCAAAGAGTCGGACACGACTGAGCGACCTCACTAGGTAGTATTTGCAGTCAACAAATAAAGTAAGTAGATTGAAATGCTTAGATTATAAATGGATAGAATAAATTAGGGAAGGCAGTAGCTATGTTTATAAAGAGCTGCTAAGAAAATAGAGTCAAAATTCACAAAGTATTTTGTGTGTGTGTGTGTGTCAATGAATAAATCTCATGACTAAATAAATTCATCTAAGGGCAAACCACTCAATATCACAGTAATCCAAGTAGATGCCCTTACCAGTAAAGCCGAAGAAGCTGAAGTTGCACGGTTCTATGAAGACCTACAAGACCTTTTAGAACTAACACCCCAAAAATATGTCCTTTTCATTATAGGGGACTGGAATGCAAAAGTAGGAAGTCTAGAAACACCTGGAGTAACAGGCAAATTTGGCCTTGGAATGCGGAATGAAACAGGGCAAAGTTAATAGAGTTTTGCCAAGAGAATGCACTGGTAATAGCAAACACCCTCTTCCAACAACACAAGAGAAGACTCTACACATGGACATCACCAGATGGTCAACACCGAAATCAGGATTGATTATATTCTTTGCAGCCAAAGATGGAGGAGCTCTATACAGTCAGCAAAAACAAGACCGGGAATTGACTGTGGCTCAGATCATGAACTCCTTATTGCCAAATTCAGACTTAAATTGAAGAAAGTAGGGAAAACCACTAGACCATTCAAGTATGGGTCCATACCTTAAATCTATTTCTCACTTCCACTGTATAATCATAAGGGATTTGATTTTGGTCAAATCCCCATTTAAACAAAATCAAATCCCTTATGATTATACACTGGAAGTGAGAAATAGATTTAAGTGACTAGATCTGATAGATAAGAGTGCCTGGTGAACTATGAACTGAGGTTCATGATATCGTACAGGAGACAGGGATCAAGACCATCCCCATGGAAAAGAAATGCAAAAAAGCAAAATGGCTGTCTGGGGAGGCCTTACAAATAGCTGTGAAAAGAACAGATGCGAAAAGCAAAAAAGAAAAGGAAAGATAAATGCAGAATTCCAAAGAATAGCAAGAAGAGATAAGAAAGCCTTCTTCAGTGATCAGTGCAAAGAAATAGAGGAAAACAACAGAGTGGGAAAGACTAGAGATCTCTTCAAGAAAATTAGAGATACCAAGGGAACATTTCATGCAAAGATGGGCTCGATAAAGGACAGAAATGGTCTGGACCTAACAGAAGCAGAAGATATTAAGAAGAAGTGGCAAGAATACACAGAAGAAATGTAGAAAAATGATCTTCACAACCAAGATAATCACAATGGTGTGATCACTCAGCTACAGCCAGACATCCTGGAATGTGAATTCAAGTGGACCTTAGAAAGCATCACTACCAACAAAGCTAGTGGAGGTGATGGAATTCCAGTTGAGCTCTTTCAAATCCTGAAAGATGATGCTGTGAAAGTGCTGCATTCAATATGCCAGCTAATTTGGAAAATTCAGCAGTGGCCACAGAACTGGAAAAGGTCAGTTTTCATTCCAATCCCAAAGAAAGGCAATGCCAAAGAATGCTCAAACTACCACACAGTTGCACTCATCTCACACGCTAGTAAAGTAATGCTCAAAATTCTCCAAGCCAGGCTTCAACAATATGTGAACCATGAACTTCCAGATGTTCAAGCTTGTTTTAGAAAAGGCAGAGGAACCAGAGAGCAAATTGCCATCTGATGGATCATGGAAAAAGCAAGAGAGTTCCAGAAAAACATCTGTTTCTGCTTTATTGACTATGCCAAAGCCTTTGACTGTGTGGATCACAATAAACTGTGGAAAATTCTGAAAGAGATGGGAATACTAGACCATCTGACCTGCCTCTTGAGAAATCTGTATGCAGGTCAGGAAGCAACAGTTAGAAGTAGACATGGAATAACAGACTGGTTGCAAATAGGAAAAGGAGTACATCAAGGCTGTATATTGTCACCCTGCTTATTTAACTTCTATGTTGAGTACATCATGAGAAACGCTGGGCTGGAAGAAGCACAGGCTGGAATCAGGATTGCTGGGAGAAATATCAATAACCTCAGATATGCAGATGACACCACCTTTATGGCAGAAAGTGAAGAGGAACTAAAAAGCCGGTTGATGAAAGTGAAAGAGGAGAGTGAAAAGTTGGTTTAAAGCTCAACATTCAAAAAACTAAGATCATGGCATGTGGTCCCATCACTTCACGGCAAATAGATGGGGAAACAGTGGAAACAGTGTCAGACTTTATTTTGGGGGGTTCCAAAATCACTGCAGATGGTGATTGCAGCCATGAAATTAAAAGACGCTTATTCCTTGGAAGGAAAGTTATGACCAACGTAGATAGCATATTCAAAAGCAGAGACATTACTTTGCCAACAAAGGTCCATCTGATCAAGGCTATGGCTTTCCCAGTAGTCATATATAGATGTGAGAGTTGGACTGTGAAGAAAGATGAGCACCGAAGAATTGATGCTTTTGAACTGTGGTGTTGGAGAAGACTTTTGAGAGTCTCCTCTGAAGGAGATCAGCCCTGGGTGTTCTTTGGAAGGAATGATGCTAAAGCTGAAACTCCAGTACTTTGGCCATCTCATGGAAAGAGTTGACTCATTGGAAAAGATTCTGATGCTGGGAGGGATTGGGTACAAGAGGAGAAGGGGACAACAGAGGATGAGATGGCTGGATGGAATCACTGACTTGATGGATGTGAGTTTGAGCGAACTCCGGGAGTTGGTGATGGACAGGGAGGCCTGGCATGCTGCAATTCATGGGGTTGCAAAGAGTTGGACATGATTAAGCGACTGAACTCAACTGAATTGAAGCACATAATTTATAAATAGTGCTAAAGATAGTTAGGAGAGTAGAAGATCTTGAATTTTGGCTTTAATGAGTTTGTATTTACTTGAACACTGCATGAAATCATATACATTGGTTTATACCCACAAGAGCATTCAACACAACAATTTAGATATGGTATATTTTTGAAAAAATAGCAATAGAAGTTCTTCATGGTTTCTGGTAGATGAAGAAAGAAGGATAATTAAATGATCTCTACTATTGTATTAGTATAATATAGTGATGTTTGACAGCTGAAGAACACTGTGATTAAAATTGTATATCTTTATCATTCAAATACTTTAAATAATGTAATACCAGTATCAGTGCATGCACACAGGAAACAAAATGATATTTATTTGTAATTATTTAGGAAGCTATAATTATATCATTTATATTCTCACTAAAATTAGAAAAAGCAATTGGTCTGCCTTTTTTCTTATTGAATACATTGGATAACCAGAGGTTATAAGCATATGTACATAATTTAATTGCTCAGTGCATAAATTTAACTATTGATATTTATGTTAAATATTGGATTTCCCTGTAGCTCAAAGGTAAAGAATCTGCCTGCAATGGAGGTCACTCAGGTTTGATCCCTGGGTTGGGAAGATTCTCTGGAGAATGGAATGGCAACCCACTCCAGTATTCTTGCCTGGAGAATCCCATGGACAGAGGAGCCTGGCAGGCTACTGTTCATGGGGTCACAAAGAGTCAGACACAACTGAGTGACTAACACTTCACTTCATATTAAATATCAATTAATTCCTATGTTTTCTAGGAATTTATCCGCTCTCAAAGAACTACTTTCTTGGCCTTTATCAGTTGCTAGCTAGTCAGTCAATAACAAATTGTGTGAGTGAGGATTAGGAGGTAGGGATGGGGACAGAGGTCCGAATTGGTAAAACAAATTTGTTGCTAAAATGTATGTGTTCTTAAAGTAGAGAAAGCATATTTTGAGCAAGTTAATCACTTGATGATCATGGAATCCTGAGTTTTCAGTCTCTCAACTACTAAATAGTTCTCATCTGTGTTACCAGCAAAGATTGTGTCTTTCTGATACCTGAGGGTAAATGAGCCATGAGGATCTTACTCATAGTCTCATGAAACATTTCAAGTTTCGTCAGATATTTAGATGAATTTGGGGGGACTTCAGAAGCAGTGATAAATGGCTGTTCCCACTGGAGAAAAAATACATCATTTTAATATGATAGTTGAATAGCAATTTCATCTCTAGATCCAGAATAAAGCTCAACCAATATTTTCAAATGGTAATTTATTCCAAATAATTTTAAGCTATAGGGCAAGCAGAATATTGGGATATCCTGAAGACTGAAACAAAGTCATGTTTGATAAGCATAAAGAATTTGTCTTTCAGGATATTTAACTTCCAGATCTCCAGATTTCTGAAAGTAAAAGTTGCCTAATTTCTAGGTACGCTGTTTTCTAAGCTGGTTGTCTTCTTTTTTATTGCCTCTCCATATCAAAATACTTGTCAGGGATGCATTCTTCATCCAGACTTCGGATCCCCTCTGACTCTTATTTCATTCATTTAGGGATTATCTTGGATGATTTTCTTCTATCTTAGAGTTTGATCTTTCTGAACCCCTATCTCAACTCTCCATGTTGTGACTTCCTTGAGGTTGGGGAGTTTATATTTCTCTGATGCCTAGTATTCCATAAACTTTTAAGGTGTTCAATAAGAATAAATCAAATTTAACTTGTATGTACTGCTGCTATTTTTATGGAGTGCATTTATTTTATCTAAATTTAAAATATGTACAGTATTTTGTTCTTGAAATGTAAATATTAGGTTATTCAAAAGTTAAAAACCAAAAATTCAGTCAAAAAAGATGGGAACTTAACATACAATTGTTTCTCCAGTCATTTAAAAATTCAAGATAAATAGCTTGTGATGGATTAAAAACATGAAGGTATTCCTTATCATGTAGTAACCTTCTATTTTTACAGTTAAAATATGTGGTGTAACTAAAAATTAACCTTAAATCACAGAAAACAAACTTGTTTGAAAATAAATTAGAAAAAGTAAAAATTACACAGCCTACATGATATTTTTAATTATGATAGTATGATGACACATTTATAGGAGACTAACGGGAAATACAGAACAAAGTAATATACGTTTTTGCTATATATTATAAATTAATATTTTTAGTTAGAGTTTCAATATCAAAGATTAGTAATACTGTGTCATATCTTTTTTTTTTTTTTAACAGCACAGTATTTCTTTATATTCTCAGAACTGGATTAGAAGTTTCAAACCTCTTTCAATTAGTTTTTTAAATGACTAAGATAATAAGCTTTCTAAATTTTAGCAGTAATACTAGATGCTAGAATAAATGGAAATATATCAAAATTTTGAGTAAATATAAATTAGAAATCTAGCATTCTATTCATACTTATTCAGACCAGTGGAACCACATGTGATTCATTTTTGTTAGGCAAAAATATATGCTAACTAAAAAGATGTTATTTTAAATATATTAAAAGTTTTTCTACTACACTTGAGGAAAAAAAACAAAAATGAGAAAGAGAACTTGGAAAACATTAACTAAATTAAATGAGAGTGTGGAAAATGAAATTTAAAAGAGTGAGACAAACTAGATAAGAATAAAGATCATCATATAGTCCAGTCATTTTTAAACATGGCTGCTCATTAGGATCAACCTGGGGTGTTGGAGAAAAAAACAATACTTGAGCATTTGCATTTTTCAAAAAATTCCAAGATAATTCTTATATGCATCTGGATTTTGAAAAATGATTACCAATTTTTGTATTAAATGTTAGCTTTAGTGATATAGAATTCTGTCATTTTCTACTGACAAATCATGATACAATGGTATTAAAATGAGTAATAGTTACTTAATCACAGTAGAAAAATACATTTTATCAGTTTTCACAATCAATAGACAAAAGACAATAAAAGACAATTACATTTGCAAGTCATATTGGAAACATGATTAACCTAACAATGTAAAATAATTGCATACAACTTGGGAGGTCAGGTAGAGTGATGTGTTAGGGAAAAGTGCATACATACACATGTTTTCATACATCCAACCAGTCTTTGTCTTTTGGTTGGTGCATTTAATCAATTTTCATTTAGGTGATTATTGATATGAATGATCCTATTTCCATTTCTTAAATGTTTTGAGTTTATTTTTCATAGGTTTGTTCCTTCTTTTGTGTTTCCTGTCCAGAGAAGTTCCTTTAGCAATTGTTGCAAAGCTGGTTTGATGGCACTGAATTCTATTAACTTTTGCTTGTCTGTAAAGCTTTTTTTTTTTTTTTTTAATTTATTTATTTATTTTTAATTTTTACTTTACAATTCTGTATTGGTTTTGGCATAGATTGACATGAATCCACCACAGGTGTACATGCGTTCCCAAACATGAGCCCCCCTCCCACCCCCCTCCCCACAACATCTCTCTGGGTCATCTCCGCGCGTCAGCCCCAAACGTGTCATATCCTGCATCAGACATAGACTGGCATTTCGATTCTTACATGATATTATACATGTTTCAATGCCATTCTCCCAAATCATCACATCCTCTCCCTCTCCCTCTGAGTCCAAAAGTCCACTATACACATCTGTGTCTTTTTTGCTGTCCTGCATACAGGGTCATCATTGCCATCTTCCTAAATTCCATATATATGTGTTAGTATACTGTATTGGTGTTTTTCTTTCTGGCTCACTTCACTCTGTATAATCGGCTCCAGTTTCATCCATCTCATCAGAACTGATTCAAATGTATTCTTTTTAATGGCTGAGTAATACTCCATTGTGTATATATACCACAGCTTTCTTATCCATTCATCTACTGATGGACATCTAGGTTGTTTCCATGTCCTGGCTATTATTTTATCAAATCGGAATAAAAGTCCTTCTTGGTAAAGTATTCCTGGTTGTAATTTCTTCCTTCTCATCACTTTAAATATATCATGCCATTTCCTTTTGGCTTGTAGACTTTCCAATGAGAAATCAACTAATAACTTGATGGGAGTTCCCTTGTATATTATTTGTCTATTTTCTCTTGTTGCTTTTAATATTTTAACTGCATTTTGTTATTGTTGTTCAGTCACTAAGTCATGTCCAACTCTTTGTGACCCTATGGACTGTAGCGTCCCAGGCTTCCCTGTCCTTCACTATCTCCTGGAGTTTCCTCAGACTCACGTCCATTGACTAGGTGATGCTATCGAACCATCTTATCCTCTGTCACCCACTTCTCCTCTTGCCTTCAGTCTTTCCCAGCAGCAGGGTCTTTTCCAGTGAGGCAGGTCTTTGCATCAGGTTGCCAAAGGATTGGAGCTTCAGCTTTAGCCTCAGTCCTTCCAGTGAATATTCAGGGTTGATTTCCTTTATGATGGACTAGTTTGATCTCGTTGCAGTCCAAGGGACTCTCAAGAGTTCTCCTATAGACCTTGGTCAACAAAGTGATGACTCTGGACTTCAATACACTGTCTAGGTTTGTCATAGTTTTTCTATCAAGGAGCAAGTGTCTTTTAATTTCATGGCTGCAGTCATCATCCCTAGTGATTTTGCAGCCCTAGGAAATAAAACCTGTCACTGTTTCCACTTTTCCCCCTTTTATTTGCCATAAAATAATGGGACCAGATGCTGTGATCTTGGTTTTTTGATGAGTTTCAAGCCAGCTTTTTCACTCTCCTCTTTCATCCTCATGAAAAGGGTCTTTAGTTCTTTTCTTTTTGCCATTAGAGTGGTATCATCTGCATGTCTGTGGTTGTTGATATTTCTCCCAGCAATCTTGATGCCAGCCTGTGATCCAGACTGACATTTTGCATGATGTGGCTTCCCTTGTAGCTCAGTCAGTAAAGAATCTGCCTGCAATGCAGAAGACCTGGGTTTGATTCCTGGGTTGGGAAGATTCCTTGGAGAAGGAAATGGCAACCCACTCCAGTATTCTTGCCTGGAGAACCCCATGGATAGAGGATCCTGGGAGGCTACAGTCCATGGGATCACAAGAGTCTGACATGACTTAGTGACTAAACCACCACCACCACCACCACTCTGCATATAAGTTAACTAAGCAGGATGAAGATATCCAGCCTTAAGGTACTCCTTTCTCAACTGAACCAGTCCATTGTTCCATGCCCAGTTCTAACTGCTGTTTCTTGACCTGCATACGGGTTTCTCAGGAGGCAGGTGAGGTGGGCTGGTATTCCCATCTCTTAAAGAATTTTCCACAGTTTGCTGTGATCCATAGTCAGAGGCTTTAGCATAGTCAATGAAACAGAAGTAGATGTTTTCTGGAATTCTCTTGCTTTTTCTATGATCTAATGGATGTTGACAATTTGACCTCTGGTTCCTCTGCCTTTTCTAAATCATCTGGAAGTTTTCAGTTTAAGTACTGTTGAAACCTCGCTAGAAGGATGTTGAGCATAGCTTTGCTGACATATGAAATGAACACAATTGTATGGTAGTTTGAACATTCTTTGGTATTGCCCTTCTTTGCAGTGAAATAAAAACTGACCTTTTCCAGTCCTGTGGCCACTGCTAGGCTTTCCAAATTTTCTGGCATATTGAGTGAAGCATTTTAACAGCATCATTTTGTTTTTCTTTTTTTTTTAATTTTTATTTTTACTTTATTTTACTTTTAAGATTTGAAATAGCTCAGATGGAGTTCCACCGCCTCCACTGTCTTTGTTAATAGTAATGCTTCCTCAGGCTCACTTGACTTCACAGGATGTGTAGCTCTAGGTGGGTGACCACACCATCATGGCTAGCCAGATCACTGACTTTTTGTACAGTTCTTCTGTGTATTCTTGCCACCTCTTCTTAATCTCTTCTGCTTCTGTTGAGTCCTTGCAATTTTTGTCCTACCATTCTTAGAATGCTGCTTTTCTCCCTCAATTGTTTTCACTCTTCCAGACATGGGATGGCATAGCATGTGTCCTTTCATTAGTGGAGAAAACATTTCCACAAAAAGCCCAGGTGGCACAAACCTCCACTCTTATCTCATTGGCAAGACAGGGTCATAGGTCCATGGTTGGGATGTTTGTATTCTCTCAAAATGCATATGCTGAAATATTAACTCCCAAGGTGATGGTATTAAAAAGTAGGGTCTTTAGGTTATAAGAGTAGAGCACTTTGAATGATACTGAGCCTGTAAAAGTGGCTTGGAGAGACCTCTCAACTGTCTTCTGTCATATGAGAATACAAGTATTCTACAACCTAGAAGAAGGCTTTCACTCCCATGCTTGCACCTTGATCTCAGACTTTCAGCTTCCAGAACTGTGGGCAATAAATGTCTCTTCTTTAAAAGCCACACAATCTATGGCATTTTGTTACAGCAGCCTGAATGGTCTAAGACAGTCCACCTTTCAACTCAGAATTGATAAGGGTAAATTTATAACCTTATTAGCATAGAACAATCAGCTTTCAGTACCATGGGCTTAATTCATAATCCCCAGGCACTTTGAAACCTCATGCCTTAAAGAAACCAGGTTTCTGCTAGCAAGTAAGGCAGGAGTGGGGAAGTGCTGTTGAACAGATGTATATATTTCTGACACGAAATTCTCAGAAGTTAGTTTGGCATTATGCAAAACTTTTTAATAATTCTGTCGTTGTTTAGTCACTAAGTTGTGCGACTCTTTTGCGACTCCATGTACTGCAGCCCACCAGGCTCCTCTGTCCATGGGATTTCCCAGGCAAGGATGCTAAATAGACATAGATACCATATATAGACAAAGTTCTCCATGAAGACAAGACCCTTGAGACCATTAGTGTAATTTCAGTACCTTCATTTTTGTGATATTGTCTTCCTAATATTTTGAGCATTGAACATGACTAGTGTCTTTGTAATATGAGCTTGTTTTTCTTAGGAGCTGGAATGACCACTTTTGTCTAGGCCCAATTTAGCATTTATTCTTTCCAAATGCTATGGTGCATCTCTACAGCAGATGGCTGTAAATGTGTTCAATCACACAATTTTTCTAACTGTACTCTGGTCATTTGAAGACCACCATATACAATCAGAAGTTTGGGATATAACCCTTTATGCTCCCCATGTGGACTGGTTCCCATCTCTTACATCAAGAACTTCTATACTTATCTTTCTAATATTATACCTCTGAATAAGTTTTCTTTGCAGAAACTATTTTTCAATTGGTGATTTGAAAATGATCCTTGTGGAATCCATTTTGATTAAAACATTTGATGAGCAGATTCATGTACTTCCACATAAATTGATAATAATGTGAGCATATTTTATGGAAGAACAAATACATAAAGACATTTAAATTAGATTAACTCCCTGGTGTTCTTCCTGACATTCATTTCTAGTTTTTTTATGCTCTTATAACTAGTTATTCATTTTTATGACAGCTATGGTGATGGACAGGGAGGCCTGGCGTGCTGCGATTCATGGGGTTGCAAAGAGTCTAACACAACTGAGTGACTGAACTGAACTGAACTGATGTCTCAATTATGATTCAAGATATACCAGATTTTACAAAGGGAAAAGGAAAAGGCTTTTTCTTTGTGTTTTTACTTAAACATGAAACAAAGTATACTTTTTCATTTTATCCAATTCTATTAAATTGATTCACTATTTAGTATCAAACAATGATAGTTGACTTTCAATATTTTGTTATTATAATGAGTTTTAACATTATTCAAAATCAATTATGTTTTTATTTCAACTATTATATTTACACAAAGAAAGACAATTTCATGGCTACACTCTGTAAACATCTTATAATCAGAAAAGCAATTAGCTATTTTACCTAGAGAATAAGTTAATAGAAGCACATAATTTATTCTTTCATTGGTTATTTTAATACTGCTAATTCAACAAACCTTAATTAAGCATCCATGTTGTGTGTGTACTGACTGCTGAGTACTGAAAAAATAATGAGTTCAATATTGTTATTGTTCTCAAATTTGAAGTCTAATATGCAGTATTTATAAAACTCTCTTAGGTGTTATGGAGAACCCCAAACTTAGGGGAACATTTCTTGCCTCTAAAGGGTTTATAATTTGACTGGGGGCTCAATATATGTACATGTACAAATTATATGACAACATGAGATAATCTTTATGAAGTGCTAAATAATTGGGACAAAGAAATTCTACAGAATTTCAGAGGCAGGTGAGACACTATGGGTTCAATGTCAAATAATGCTTGTTGAAAAAGGGGAAATTGTGATAACTTTTAAAAGACAAGATTTGATTATAAAGTAAGGGAGAGGGCACATATTGTGTGTGTGTGTGTGAAGAATCCTATTTTGAGCAGTGATTTAGATATGAAAATAAACATATACCTGGCAGCTCTGAAGTTTAGAAAATTCAATGGTAAATGGGTAAAGGGCAGAGTTCTAAAGAAGGAGTAGAGAGAAAGTGAAAAGGTAAGACTAAGCCAGATGTCCAAGGGCGTCTAAACAATAAGCGGAAAAGCTAAGGCAACAAAGTTTGAATAGTTTTCCTTTTCCCTTACTGCCCAGAGTCACCTTCTATCCTTCTATTCTTTACTTTCCACCCCAAGGCTAGCTTGTAGGGAGTAAATCCAAGGGCTCTTTTGCCCACAGGCTTGCGATTGGATTCAATCCATGGAGTCTAGAAAGAGCAGGAGAGTAGAGGTCAGAGCATCTGTTCCCTGATTCCCGCTCTGCAGTGTCACTAGCTGAAGCTCCCATCTGAAGGTCACAGCGCATGTTCAGTGGACCTCTCCACACACACATTTCAGCTAGTCTTCAAGGGTTCCCTCTTCAGGCCTAGGGAAGATGCCTGTGCACTTCTTTCTTAGCCCCTCGATAATACATGCGCACATTTGATCTCCCTATATCCTAATTAGCTTCTTCATTAAATTCTTTTAATATTACTGTGGTATTTCTCCCCTGACTGATAAAAAGGTAAATATGGAAGTAATTGTTTCAGAAATATTAATATTATGGCAGGGAATCAGAAATAGATCAGCAAACTAGAACTATGGAGAGAATTAATGAACAGAATTAAGTACCCAGGGGGCAAATTCAGGTAATGAAAATACATGAATACTATTAAAGTAGTAATGATGAAAGTTATGGACAATGAGATAATAACAGCATATTAAACATGAATTGAGCAGTCATGAGATTTGCAAGCATATGGAAATTAAAAGGGACTAAGAATTTGCTTAAATAAGGATGTTAACAACTGAAAGATTTTGTGTCATCAGTAAAAACATTTTATCATACATAAAACAAAATAGAGAAAAGATGTCTAAATTAGGGTAGACATTTACTTTATGAATTTTACATGTATTTTATTTATGGAGACATGACCAGTAGGCACTTTGAGATGTGATTAGTACTACAAATGTAGTCAGAAATGGAGAGTGGTGTAGGAATATTACAAATAGTGATAATATCATGTCATTAGTGTTGAGTTCTAAGATATCAGTTCAGTTTAGTTCAGTTGTTCAATCATGTCTGACTGTTTGTGACCCCATGAATTGCAGCACGCCAGGCCTCCTTGTCCGTCACCAACTCCCAGAGTTCACTCAAACTCACGTCCATCGAGTCAGTGCCATCCAGCCATCTCATCCTCTGTCGTCCCCTTCTCCTCCTGCCCCCAATCCCTCCCAGCATCAGAGTCTTTTCCAATGAGTCAGCTCTTCGCATGAGGTGGCCAAAGTACTGGAGTTTCAGCTTTAGCATCATTCCTTCCAAAGAACACCAAGGACTGATCTCCTTTGGACTGGTTGGATCTCCTTGAGAGTTGTCTAATGTGTAGAGCAGAGACCTGAGAACTAATCATTTGGAAATGCTTCCACTCACCCAGTGTGAGCAGAAAGAGGAGGCAATCAAAAAAAACAGAGAAAAAAATTCCAGAGATAGATGGAAAATGACCCAGAGACTAAAATTAAAAATAAATAAGTAAACCCCAATTTCTTTATTCTCTACCTTATCCAGAGCATTTAACTAAATTAATTTCTGTTATAATCAATGGTCAATAACATACTATAATCAAATTATTACATGACTTTTTCTCTTAGAGGAAATAAAAATAATTATTTTTTTTCCTGGTTATATTCCAATGACCAGTTTTAAAAAAAATCTCTGCTGCATTGAATAAGCAGATAATTTATCCTATATGTATTAATTATGGCTTAATCATCTACAGTCCAAGCAGAGATTGTAGATTGTATTATTGGTCATAGTGATGTGATAATATTCTGCAGAAGAAAAGGCTCTACTATTTTTTTTTTTTTTCACCCAGTCGTGTTCGACTCTCTGTGACTCTACGGACTGTGGTCTCTGTCCATGGAATTCTCCAGGCAAGAGTACTGGAATACGTTGCCATTTCTTTCTTTAAGTTGCTATATAGGTTAACACTGATTTTACCTTTTAATTTCATTCAACCAAGGATTAATAGTCACAAATGTATTTTAAAATCTACAGAGGAGGAGAACTCTGTTAAATGTGGAAAGAATTAGTGTCTAAAGACCTGGGGTATAATCCTTGTCTTATTACTTTTGAGCTACAGGAATCTAGGGGAAAGTCATTTAAAACTCGAACAGTAGCTAGATAATGTCATCTATTTCACAGAGAGCTAGAAAGTAAGCAAGGGCAGTTCTACATGTGAGGAGCTGGGAAGTCATCACTCTTTCCTTGAAAGTAAAAAAGTGTACAAACTGTAATATCTACAACTCTTCTTGTATCCATAAAAAAGGGAGGGCATAGGACAGACAATAGCCTGCAAGATTGAAGACAGATAAATACAATGAGTCAGAGTTTACCAGAAATGAGGCTCAGGAGTCGAAGCTTCTTTGGGAACCAGTGCTAGGGTACAAAAATATGAACTCTGAGAAATTGTTGGAAGCCTCGTACAGACAGCTCAGTTAAAATCTTCAGAGGAACTCAGTCTTAGGGGGCCCTTTATAACATTGTAAGATTTACCTCCAGGATCTTGCCTAGGTTTTTCATAGTAAATATCAGAGAAAAATCTCCTTGGGCTTCTGGGCAGGGGAGAAGCCATTTTTAAATACACCACAGCACTCTGCTCTTCTTAACAAAGCCTGACCTGAGGGAAAACTGGTTAACCAGAGCCTAACCTGATGGAGTTTTATCGGAATATAACTGAATTGGGAAAAGGGAAATATCCAGTCTAGCCCAGTCTAGCCATCCTGTTCCATATAAGTGGGAAGGAAGAAAAACCCTAAGAAACACTTGTGAAATTCACAACCCAAGGGCAGTCTTTTACTAAAAGACTGACATATTCACAGCCTACAGACTGTAGGATGTCTCCTCTCTCCCAAACCTCACCACCACATGTCCTTTCACATCATTTCCTTTTACCCATTTCATCATGTCCAGACATCAAGAGAAAAAAAATTGTAAGGCATACATAAGGGTAAAAATATAACATAAAGAGACAAAATATAATATAAAAAGCACCAAAACCAGACATAAGAAGAATGGTGAAATTATCAGAGCAATAATTTAAAACAATGTTAAGGGCTCTAATGGATAAAGTAGACAGCATGTAAGAATATATGGACAGTGTAAGCAGAGAGATTGAAATCACCAGAAAGAAACAGAAAGAAATGTTAGAGGTCAAAACATTGTAATAGAAATCAAGAATATTCTTGATAAGCTTAGCAGACTGGACACAGCTGAGGAAAGAATCTCTGAGTTTGGTATCTTATTAGAAGTCTACAAAATTGAAAAGCAAAGAGAACAAAGACTCAAAACAAAACAAACAAAAGAACAAAATATTCAAGGACTATGGGACAACTACAAAATATGCAAAACATACAATGGAAATAATAGGAGAAGAAAAAGAGAAAGGAACAGAAGGAATATTGAAGCAATGAGTGAAAATCACAGATCCAGAATCTCAGAGAACACCAAGCAAGATAAATACACTCCCACACACAAAAAAGACAAGCAAAAGCAAAAAAGCTTTACACATTGGCATTCTATTTTCACACTACAGAAAATGAAAGATAAAAAAATTCTGAAAAGTGCCCTGGTGTGTGAGGAACTTTATGTATATAGAGGAATAAATAATTTCATCTGACTTTTTGGAAGCCACAGAAGCAAGAAGGGCATGAAGTGAAATGTTGAAAGTGTTGAGAGAAAAAAAACCTACTGATCTATAATTCTGTACCCTGAAAATTATCCTTCAAAAATAAAGGAGAAATAAAGACTTTAGAAGACAAATGAAAACTGAAGGAATTTGTTGCTGGTATACCTACTTTGTAATAAATCTTGAGAAACTTTTCAGAGAGAAAAAAAATAATATAGGTCATAAACCTGAATTAACATAGAAGCAAGGAATATTATTGGGGAAGAAATGAGTGAAAGTTTTCCCACTAAACAGATACAAGGCATGAATTTCTCCTTTCACAATTCCTTTACAACATTGTATTGATAGCCCTTGCTAATTCAATACGCAAGAATAAAGAATAAAAATTATACAAGTTGGGATAAAGGAAGTAAAACTGTGCTTATTACAGATGATATGATTATATAAAAAAACCTGAAAGAATAGACAAAAATATCTCCAAAATTTATAATTAATATAATAATATAACAAGGTCACAGAATACAAGGTTAATTTTAAAAGTCAATCAGTTTCCTATATACCAACAGTAAACAAATGGAAATTGAAATTAAAAACACAAAACCATTTATGTTAGCATTTTCAAAATGAAATATTTAGGTATAAATTTAACAAAATATATACAAGATCTATGGGGAAGGAAATGGCAATCCACTCCAGTATTCTTGCCTGGGAAATCCCATAGACAGAAGACCGTGGAGGGCTACAGTCAACAGGGTTGCAATGAGTTGGGCATGACTTAGCAAGTAAACTACCATCATGTACAAAATGTATATGAGCAAATTATAAACTCTGATTAAAATTAAAATATGATTACTCCTTGGAAGGAAAGTTATGACCAACCTAGACAGCATATTCAAAAGCAGAGACATTACTTTGCCAACAAAGGTCCATCTAGTCAAGGCTATGGTTTTTCCAGTAGTCATGTATGGATGTGAGAGTTGGATTATAAAGAAAGCTGAGCGCTGAAGAATTGATGTTTTGAACTGTGGTGTTGGAGAAGACTCTTGAGAGTCCCTTGGACTGCAAGGAGATCCAACCAGTCCATCCTAAAGGAGATCAGTCCTGGGTGTTCATGGGAAGGACTGCTGTTGAAGCTGAAGCTCCAATCCTTTGGCCACCTGATGTGAAGAGCTGACTCATTTGGAAAGACCCAGATACTGGGAAAGATTGAGGATAGGAGGAGAAGGGGATGACAGAGGATGAGATGGTTGGATGGCATCACTGACTCAATGGACATGGGTTTGGTTGGGCTCTGGGAGTTGGTGATGGACAGGGAGGCCTGGTGTGCTGAAGTCCATGAGGTCACAAAGAGTCAGACACGACTGAGTGACTGAACTGAAATAAACTCTGATGAATTAAATCAAAGAACTAAATAAATGGAGAGATAGTATGTTCACTATATGAGGCCTTGGTATTGTTGAGATGTCATTTCTTCTCACTTGATCTGTATATTCAATGCAATCCCGACCAGATTGCTGGGGAGTTATTCTATGGATATAAACCAAATGGGGCTTCCCTTGTGGCTCAGATGGTAAAAAACCACCTGCCTTGTGGATTTCTGGGTTCAACCCTGGGTTCAGAATCTCCCCCAGAGGAGAGCATGGTAATCACTTAGTATTCTTGCTTGGAGACTCCCCATGGACAGAGGAGCCTGGTGGGCTACAGTCTATGGGACTGCAAAGAGTTGGACACTACCAAAGCAACTAAGCACACATAAACAAAATGATTCTAAAGTTTATAAAGAGAAATAAAAAACAAGAATAGCCAACACAATATTGAAGGAGAAGAAGAAAGCTGGAGAACTGATGTAACCCAACTTCAAGAATTACTGTAAAGCCATAGTAATAAAGACCATGTGGTGTTGGTGAAAGAAAAGACAAATAGATCAGTGGGAGAAACTAGAGAGGTCAGAAATAGAGCCCCATAAATATGGTCATCTAATCTTTGACAGTGGAGAAAAATCAGTATAAAGGAACAAAGCCAGCCTCTTCAACAAATGGTGCTGAAACATCAGGATATCCTCTATCAAAACTAGGAATGCAAACACAGACATTGCTGTTGTTCAGTCATTCAGTTCAGTTCAGTCACTCAGTCGTCACTCTTTGCAACCCCATTGACTGCAGTACGCAGGCATCCCTGTCCATCACCAACTCCTGGAGCCTACCAAAACCCATGTCCATTGAGCTGGTGATGCCATCCAACCATCTCATCCTCTGTCATCCCCTTCTCCTCCTGCCTTCAATCTTTCCCAGCATCAGGGTCTTTTCGTGTGAGTCAGCTCTTTGCATCAGGTGGCCAAAGTATTGGAGCTTCAGCTTCAACAGCAGTCCTTCCCATGAACACCCAGGGCTGATCTCCTTTAGGATGGACTGGATGGATCTCCTTGCAGTCCAAGGGACTCTCAAGAGTCTTCTCCAACACCACAATTCAAAAGCATCAATTCTTCAGCATTCAGCTTTCTTTATAGTCCAACTCTCACATCCATACATGACCACTGGAAAAACCATAGCCTTGACTAGATGGACCTTTGTTGGCAAAGTAATGTCTCTGCTTTTTAATATGCTGTCTAGGTTGATCATAGCTTTTCTTCCAAGGAGGAAGTTTCTTGTAATTTCATTAAAGTCCCCCACTACTGTTGTGTTACTGTTAGTTTTTCCCTTTATCTTTTTTAGTATTTGCCTTGCATATTGAAGTGCTCCTAGGTTGGGTGCATATATATTTATAATTGTTATATCTTCTTTGATAATGCCTTCTTAGATACAACACCAAAGACAAGCTATGAAAGAAATAATTGATACACTATATTTCAGTAAAATGAAAAACTTCTGCTCTGCAAAAGATAATATCAAGAGAATGAAAAGACAAACCACATGCAAGAGCTACATCTGATAACAGTCTGGTTCAAAATATGGAAAGAACTCTTCAAACTCAATAACAAGAAAATAACCTGATTAAAAAATACACCAAAGACCTTAACACCTCACTAAAGAAGACATACAGATAACAAATAAGCATACAGTAAGATATTCCACATCATATGTGAAGAAGGAAAATGCAAATTAAATAACAGTAAGATAGCACTACACATTTATTCAAAGAGCCAAAATCTGGAATGCTGACACTACCAAATATTGGTGAGTGTGTGAATTAACAGGAATTTTCATTCATTGCTGATGGGACTGCAAAGTTGTTTAACCACTTTGGAAAACTCTTTGGTGATTTCTTACAAAACTAAGTATATTCTTACCATATGATTCAGCAATTGTGTCCCTTGGTATTTACCCAAAGGAAATTAAAACATGTAAACACAAAACCCTGGATGCATGTTTATAGTAGTTTTATTGATAATTGCACAGAATTGAAAGGAATAAAATGTGCTTTAGTAGGTAAATGGTTAAACAAACAGTAGTATATGCATACAATGGAATATTACTCAGTGATAAAAAGAAATGAGCTATTAAGCCATGATCACACATGGAAGAAGCTTAAATACATATTGCTAAGTGAAAGAAGTCAATGTGAAGATTACAACAGCATGCGTTCTGGGAAAGACAAAATTATGGAGACATTTTAAAAAGTCAGTGATTGCCAGGGATGGTGGTGAGAGGGGAAAAGATGAATAGGAAGAGCAAAGGGGACTTTTAGGGCAGTAAACATATTCTATGATCTAATGATAGATTTATGGTATTATACATTTGACCAAATCCTTGGAATGAAGAGCCATACTATCCATTTTGGACTTTAGGTGATTATGTGTCAATTCAGGTTCACCCTTGCTAAGAAATATATCCCTTTGGTGAGTGATGTTGATAATGGGGGAGGGTATGCATATACTGGGGCAGAGGTTATATGGTACACCTGTACCTTCTCAATTGTGCTATAACCTAAAGTGGCTCTAAAAATAAAGCCTTAGAAAAGGTATTTGGGACACAACAATTGTGACCCACAGAGCCCAGGGGCCATCTGAAGTTGGTGAGGAGGATGGGGGTAGGGATGAGGCACGGAAGGGTTAAGAGAAGTCTACAGGCAATAAGAGTTAGAAGGGATATGCAATAAACTTTGTGCATGTTCACAATTTATTGAGTAGTTATAACTTTATTTACTGTTAATGACTTGATCTAATTATATCTTTGCAAGAAAGTCAAGCTGTGCAGTTAAGAGAGAATTAATGATTATATTTACTAAGTGAAAGGATCAGAGAAGTCACTGAGGATGGAATTTTAAATTTTTAAAAAATCTATAAGTACAATTAGTTGTTCAAAAAGTATTAAAATGAATATCTATAGTTACAGTTTTTCAGCATTCATTCTCCTAGCCTACTCTGTGCCTGGTCTGTGCATTCACAGGGAGCATGAAGGAGTGATTGGACCAACTCAGGCTCTGGAGCCAACCTGCCTGAGTCCCAGGACTGCCTCTGCCACTTAATAGCTCTGTGATCTGGGGAGGCTTACTCAGCCTTCTTAATCTCACTTTTGTCACTTTGAAAATGAGTATAGTAATAAACTCACATCATGGGGCTATTATGAGGATTCAAAGAGCTAATATTTGTCAGGTCTTGAGTCCACTGTCTTGTATCAGGAAGCAGTTTATGTCTTTATTGAATAGAAAAATCAAAACGGACTGCTGTTGCAAGATTAATGTACTTAATAACTATCTATTCTCTTATAATATAATCAGTAACTATAAAAATATAGTATAACATTTGAATCCAAGTGATTGAGCAGCCTCATGCAGTCCCAGACTGCTGTGCAAGTTGCTAATGGTAAAGTTCCTCACCATTATAGTTGCTGTACATTTGCTGATATTTATTTTCTTTTCAACAAATCCATCCTTCTTGCCCTCTTTGAGCCAAGAGTTTTGACTACTAATATTCTTCCTTTCCATGTCTAAAGATCAGTAATTTTGAAACAAATGAACAAACCAAAACCAACAAAAATGATTTTTATTTGGTTCAGTATAGCAGACTTTTTTGACACTAGCATCATAAATCTTTAAAGTGTTAGAGATTCTTGACAGCTTGGGAAAGCACATAGTAATACATTTTCTGAAGTTGGCCTTATGTTTTGCTAGAAGTTCCTCTAGCAGATTGCCTTCTATAGCATGCTGTTTTCCCCAAGAGTTGTGTAGTTCTTCCCGTTTTTGCCAGGGCTTCCCTCGTGGCTCACACAATAAAGAATCTGCCTGCAATCCAGGAGACCTGGGTTTGACCCCTGGGTCGGGAAGATCCCCTGGAGAAGGGAATGGCTACCCACTCCAACATTCTTGCCTGGAGAATTCTATGGACAGTGGAGGCTGGCAGGCTACAGTCCATGCTGGTCACAAAAGACTCAGACACGACTGAGTGACTAACATTTTCACCTTTCCCCTTTGTTCAAGCAAAAACTACCCCGATGTTTTATTCAAATGTACTTTGATATTTCAATTCACCCTTCTTTGTAATATTGTTTTCTTACTCTAGTACTTCTTACTATATCACTTGAAAGTATTTGAAATTCAACAACCAACTATTTGAGATTGTTTTGCCAAAAGTTTTAGTTTCATTTTAGGTTTGAAGGTTCATTAACAAAAGAAGCCACAGGTTACACACAAATAAACAATTTAATTTTTTTATAGAAGATTTATTTGATGTAGTTTCAATATATAGTCATTAAAATAAAAGAAATAGAAGCAATAGAGGAAAGTAACAGCATATACATCACCAAATTGAGCCAGCACCTACATCCAGACTTGAACAGTGCTAGGATGTCCCACATTAACAGTAATCTGGAGTCTCAGTTGGAAAAGGGTTCCAGTGCATCCACCCCACGTGCAAGACTTTAAATTCCAGTTTTGGGAGCTCCCCTTATATTCCCAGACCACAAACTGATGGCTACAAGTTGATGTTGAAGATTATAACTACAGACATTCATTTTCATGCTTATTCTTTTAAAATAACTGATTGCACTTACAGATTTTTCAAATCACCGTCAGTCTGCATGCCAAAATGCAGCTCTGGTTTTACTTTAACTTTTACAATGCTGTTTCATCTTGTGAGTCACGAGACTTCTTAGACCCTGGGGGACTGGCCAGACCTCCAGGGGCTCAGAAATTACAAGACTCACTCCCTCTTTTATCTAAAGTGCTGTCTGACTTGCTGGTAACAATTGGTGTGTTCACAAGCAGGCAAGTGGCCCAGGTAATGTCCAGGGAGGTCAGAAGCAGGTCAGAAGCCTGCTCTCCTGCTTCTGAAGCCTGAGCAAGACTACCTCCATTTTAACTTCCCTATCAGATATGTATCTAAGTACAGTTATACTGTGAAGACCAAGAACCCCTCCCTTTTTTTTTCCTCCTGTTGGAATAGGTTTGAGCATGAAAAGTCTTCCCTTGGTGACTGGTGTATCCCTCATATATTCATCACTGCCACACGTGTGAGAGCATCACAGGCCTGTAGTTTGTTCTGTCTGTTTTCAACGCCAAAGACTCAAGTACATTTAGGCACAGTCCAAGAACTATGCTTTATCCCTAATCAATCATTTATTAAGCACAGTAATGAAGATGGCTGAATATTATATTTTAACTATATTATTAAAAGATAAAAAATTAGAATCAGAAAGTCAAAAGCTTTCTAATTGAGTTCCAGGATAGACCCCCTCCCCTTTAATAAAATTACTTTTCAATTATGGATTTAATAATTTTACTTTCTTTCCCTGCTTTTAAGAACCCCATTAACAGGGTCTTTTCTAGTGAGTCAGTTCTTTGCATCAGGTGGCCAAAGTATGGGTGTTTCAGCTTCAGCATCAGTCCTTCCAGTGAATATTCAGGACTGATTTGCTTTAGGAGGGACTGGTTGGATCTCCTTGCAGTCCAAGGGACTCTCAAGAGTCTTCTCCAACATCACAGTTCAAAAGCATCAGTTCTTCAGTGCTCAGCCTTCTTTATGGTCCACCTCTCACATCTGACTCTCACATGTGACTACTGGAAAAATCATAGCTTCGACTATACAGACCTTTGTCAGCAAAGTAATGTCTCTGCTTTTTAATATACTGTCTAGGTTGGTCATAGCTTTTCTTCCAAGGAGCAAGTGTCTTTTAATTTTAGGGTTGCAGTCACCATCTGCAGTGACAGCCACTAAATGACCTGCAAAACTAAAAATATTTGTTTTCTAGTACACTATAGAAAAGGTTTGCCAGTCCCTTCTCTAAATCGAAAATACTCAAGAACTGACTAAACTGCAATAGAACATTATTGTAAATACCTTGTTTATTTGAAAATAAAGAATTCACAGAATTATAAGAAATAATCAAAAAATACCATTAATAAAAAAACAAGAGAAATATAACAGAATTTTTGTTGCAGTACATTTTAGAGAATGGTGTACATATTCATTAAAAGATACTAGAGAAATGTTCACAGACAGGACCATTTACTATTTTAAGGTGACAAGTCTCCCAAATGATCTATACATTTCAAGGAATTCCAGTGGGAAAAAAATCAAGTATCTTTGTGGATAGCGACAAATTGATTTTAAAAATTATACTAAAGAGCAAAAAGCTAAGAATAGTGTAGAAATGTCCAAAGAAGATACTTTGAAAAGGGGGACTTTTCTTACCAGATAGCAAGATAGCAAGACTTAAAATAAGCTACATAATTAATATAGTGTTTTTATAGCAAAATAGTGGGTCATAGATGAATACAGTGGCAGCCAGACAATTCAAAATTAGGTGCAGATATATGAACTCTCATGAAACAATGTCACAAAGAGCAGTGGGGATAATTCAAGAATATGACCTAAGACAATTGGTTATCTACATGGATAGAAAATATAAAACTGCATGTTTGCTTCCCATTATATGTAAAACTAACTTCAGATCACAGGCTTAATTGTGAAAGGGATAATCTCAACTATTTTAGAAGATGGTGTGACAGAATTTTTTTCATGATGCCATGTTAGCAAATGCTGAAGTATTTTTTAAATGAGATATTTGTAGAACTAAACTATAAGAATATATGGTTAAAGTCAAGAACTTTTTATTTATCTCTTGATACCCTAAGTAAATGAAGAGACAAATATACCTTGAAAGAAGATACCTTCAACATACAGAAAAGGCAAAGAACTAATGTCTGAAATATATAATGATCCACAAATTTAAAAGGAAAATATAATAAAAATATAAAGCATATAAGAGAAACTATGAATTAAATGTAAAGCAAATGAAAAGTTGCTTCACCATCTTATCAATCTAGGAAATACACAGTAGATAAATTTTACATTTAAAAATCAATACATCTAAATAACAAAAAATATTACAGTCAGTAGTTGTGTGCTGAGTCACTTCAGTCATGCCTGCGTCTTTGCGACTCTATGGACAATCGCCCACCAGGCTCCTCTGTCCGTGGGATTCTTCAGGCAAAAACACCAGAGTGAGCTGTGGTTCCCTTCTCCAGGGGATCCTCCCGACCCAGGGATCAACCCAAGAATCCCTTACGTCTCCTGCATTGTCAGGACGGTTCTTTACTACCAGTGCCACCTGGGAAGCTCACAGTATTACTACCAAACTGGAAAACATTTTAAAAAACAGGTAATACAAAATGTTTGAGAGTTTCACAGAAACAGAATGCATTTACATGGCAGATGGGGTATAAATTAGAACTTGTACTTTAGAAGAGTTTAATATTAGATGTTAAAGTGCCAATACATCCTATTGCATGGAAATTGCATCCTTAGGCATTTCTATTAGAGAAATAGTTACATATGATATGAAGTGTCATGCACAATAATGCTTTATAAATGCAGACTTATAACAACACAAATATTCATTAACGTTATTTTGAATAATTTTGAATAAATAATTTGAGTATTGTCATGCAGCAATGAAAAGTGAAGTGTACTAGGTACTAGGTAAACATGGTTGAATTTCAAAACCTTTATGTTTGTCAAAAAAATAGAATGCTAGTTACTCTTATATTTTAAGTTATGTGAAGAAATAGATAAAACCATACTATTCATGCTCTGTTTTTAGGGTTATTTTAAAGTTTAAAAAATTAATATCCTGATAATTAGTATAATGACTTTCTATCTAAATAGGAAAACTTGTTTTCTTTAGCCAGATAGTCAGCTAACAGAAGTTCATTTTATTACTAATTTAATTTTTATTGAAGTATAGTCGACTTACAATCTTATATTAGTTTCAGGTGTAAAACATAATGATTCGATATGTCACCTGAAATTTAGTTTATGGTTATCCACTGAGCTGTGCACATGTGCTTACAGGATATAGTCTGGGTTGTTCAGGAGAGTTTACACTGTGAGAGTTATAACATGTCAAGAACACATTTCCTGAGTTCTACAGGTACTTCTTTTCTTTGCTGATCCACTTCCTTCCTGCAATCTTAAATGTATCTGTTATGTGAACTAGAAAATGTGTAGCTTGTCAAAAGACTTTGAAAAGAATTTTAACTCAAAAAGAGAAATAAAGACACACACATATAAAATATACAATCTGCAAAGTGCAATCAATATCAAGTACTCACATACTCATTAGCATATGATGTGAATGGAGAGATGAATAGTTCAGACCTTGTGTATTCTGTATTATTGTTGTTACTGTTCAGTCACTAAGTCACATTCAACTCTTTGTGACCCCATGGACTGCAGCACTCCAGACTTCCCTTTTCTTCACTGGCTTCCAGAGTTTGCTCAGGTTCATGTCCATTGAGTCAATGATGACATTCAACCATCTCACCCTCTGATGCCCACTTTTCCACCCACAATTACTCTTTCCCAGCATCAGGAGTTTTTGCAATGAGTTGACTCTTCACCTTAGGTTATGGAAATTATCAGTTAAAAATAACTGTGATTGTATTTTGAAGAATATAGATGAGGGGAGAATCTCACTATAAAACAAAAATTGTAATACGAAACAAAATTTAAACTTTGTGACTTCAACAATATAAAAAATTAATAACTCAATACATGTGTTTATCAGCAGACTAAATACAAAAGGAGAGAACTACTGAATTAAAACATAGATTAGTAGAAAAAATTACTGATTACAGAAAAGGGCATAAGATGGATAGTCTGTTCAGTGGTGCAGTGGTGTCTGACTCTTTGTGACCCCACGGACTGCAGCATGCCAGGCCTCCCTGTCCATCACCAACTCCTGGAACTTACTCAAACTCATGTCCATCGAGTCAGTGATGCCATCCAACCATCTCATCCTCTCTCATCCCCTTCTTCTCCCACCTTCAATCTTTCCCAGCATCAGGGTCTTTTCAAATGAGTCAGCACTTTGCAACACGTGGCCAAAGTATTGAAATGTCAGCTTCAGCGTCAGTCTTTCCAATGAATATTCAGGACTGATTTCTTTAAAATTGACTGCTTGGATCTCCTTGCCATCCAAGGGACTCTCAAGAGTCTTCTCTAACACCGCAGTTCAAAAGCATCAATTCTTCCGTGCTCAGCTTTCTTTATGGTCCAACTCTCACATCCATACATGACCACTGGAAAAACCATAGCTTTGACTAGACGGACCATTGTTAGCAATCTAATGACTCTGCTTCTTAATAAGCTGTCTAGTTTGGTCATAGCTTTTCCTCCAAGGAGCAAGCATCTTTTAATTTCATGGCTGTAGTCACCATCTGCAGTGATTTTGGAGCCCAAGAAAAGAAATTCTGTCACTGTTTCCATTGTTTCCCCATATATTTGCCATGAAGCGATGGGACCGCATGCCATGATCTTAGTTTTCTGAATGTTGAATTTTAAGCCATCTTTTCACTCTCCTCTTTCACTTTCATCAAGAGGCTCTTTAGTTCTTCACTTTCTGCCATAAGGGTGGTGTCATCTGCATATCAGAGGTTATTGACATTTCTCTCGGCAGTCTTGATTCCAGCTTGTGCTTCATCCAGTCTGCCATTTCTCATGATGTAATTTGCATATAAGTTAAATAAGCAGGGTGACAGCCTTGATGTACTTCTTTCCCGATTTGGAACCAGTCTGTTGTTCCATGTCCAGTTCTGACTGTTGCTTCTAGACCTGCATACAGATTTCTCAGGAGGCAGGTCAAGTGATGGATAGAGGTGATGACAAATTCTGACAAGTTAGTAATAAAGTTTAAGGAAAAAGAAGAATGGGACAGAACCAATATTTGGCACTGCCTAAAGTAGTACAGGTTGAAAACATGTTCCTGACTGTGAAAAGACATCAAGCAACAGATTCAAGTTGTATGTGAACTACAAGCTAGGCAATGACATCTAGACACATTAGAAACTAATAAAACCAGTCAGAGGAAATCTTGATGTTGAGGCTGATAGGATGGACACAACCTGTTCAAAAGTAAATGTTAATATTCTCTCAATAGATCAATATGTCACAAAACTTGGAATGACAATTATTTAAGTAGTGAGATAAAAGCAGTTGACAATCCATACATCTATAGCCAGAAAAAAATATCTTTTAAGGCAAAATAAATATGTTTTCACACAAATAGTATAGAGAAATCTCTTTGCCAGAAGAACTGTTCAGAAAGGAATCCCAAGGCAAAGAAGTTCTGGAAGAAAATATATATATATTGCTCCAAATAAACTACAAGAACTTAGTAAAGGTTGAAGAGCAAAAGAAATTTGTGGATATGTGGTTAATCTAAATATTCTTTGACAGTATAAAACAGTTTTACCTGTGGCGGTCTACATGTATACAGAAGTATAACAAAAGTGGTAAAACCAAAAAAAAGAGGATATGGTAAATGGATTTAAAGATGTTTTGCATCTTTACCTTTCTGAAAAGTAAAAAAAAAAAAAGCCTATTAATTTAAAGTATACTCTAGCAAGACAAAGATATATCTTATTATTACTTGAGCAACCTCAAAAAGAATAATAATAAATATACTATGCTAAATAAAGGTATATCCAATAACAGGAAAACATTTGATTAAAATAAAGCAATGAAGGAGAGAAAATGACACAAAAATAGAAAAAGAGAAACCAAAAACAAGCATTAACATGTCAGATTTAAACCTATATATATCAATAATCAAAAATAAACAGGTGAAATACTTCAATTAATAAACAAAGGTTGTCAGACTAGATAAAGTAACATCCCATATGCTAACACATTTTATTGCAAATATATAGGAATTTGCAAAGAAAGATAATAGAATATAATAAATCAGAACCCACTAAAAAGAAGTCTGGTATAGCTATTCTGATAGTAGGCAACATATGCTTTATTGCATAGCACCATTAAAGATAAAGAAATATTTCATGAATGTGAAATTATATGCCCTAAAGTTATAACCTAAAATATATAAAGTGAAAACTGATGGAGCACAAAGAAGAAATAAATTCACAACTAGGGTGGGGGATTTGAATAGTCTCTGATAAAAGCCTAGACCTAAAAAAAGACATCAATAAAGACATAGAAATTCTGAACAACACAACAGACTTGACCTAGTCTATTTGTATTCAACATTGCAAACAGTTACAGAATACACTCTCTTTTTAAGGGCACTTTAAAAAGTTGACTTGATGCTGTCATAAGATAAGTCTCTACAAATGTCAAATGATTGATTCAAGAGATTCAAATTTGAAATCTTCAGTAACCACAATGGAATTAAGCAAGGAAGGCATGAGATAAACTTGATACCAAGTTCAAAATTAACCTATAGAGTAATGTTGTTTTTTTTTTTTACAACAGGACTTTTAAAAATTAAAAATATTTGATTAGAATATTACTGACCTTAAAGTGGCTGCATGTGATGATTATGTAACTCAGGCTCACTTGCTGCTGAAAGTGAAGTCGCTCAGTCGTATCCAACTCTTTGCGACCCCACGGAGTTTAGCCAGCCAGGCTCCTCTGTCCATGGAATTCTCCAGGCAAGAATACTGGAGTGGGTTGCCATTTCCTTCTTCCTTGCTGCTGAAAAATCCCTATATTGGAGGGAAGGAAACAAATTTCTTTATCCTCACAATCTAAAGTTAGTAATATAATGTTATCATTGATTTTTTAGAGTGCCCATACTTATAAGAGCATTGCATGTTATATAACAAAACAATAAGAAAGCACACTTTATTAGAAATCCAAGGAGTGACTGATGAACCAGGTGATTTTGTGAAAGAGATGAGATTTAAACTGGGCCTAAAGCTGGGTAAAATCCAGACAAGCATCCAGTGTGCTCGCTATTTCAGTGTTTCTTTTGAACAGTTGAAGAAGTGGAAATACCCTGAGGGTGTTTGGAAAAAAAAACAACAACAACACTTGTTTTAGAGGAAATAAAAAGAACTTCTCCTCTTATTCATTAGGATGTCTAGACTCTTCTTGCTAAAATATGTGAGGGAAATAAAAGGACATCCTTTATGGCCAACTTTTAAAAAGGAATTTATTGACTATATCTAAAAGTCAAGTTGATTTGTAAGTTTCACTTGTTGCTGCTCAGTGGCTGAGTTGTGTCTGACTCTTTGCGATCCCATGTACCTCAGTACACTGGGCTTCCCTGTCCTTCAGTATCTCCCGCAGTTTGCTAAAACTCATATCCATTGTGCCGATGATGCCATTGAACCATCTCATCCTCTGTCGCCCCCTTCTCCTCCTGCCCTCAGTTTTTCCCAGCATCAGGATCTTTTCCAATGAATTGGCCCTTTGCATCTGCTGGCCAAAGTATTGGCACTTCCACTTCAGTGTCAGTCCTTCCAATGAACAGTCAGGGTTGATTTCCTTCAGGATGGGCTGATTTGATCTTCTTGCTGTCCAAGAGACCCTCAAAAGTATTCTCCAGACCACATTTTGAAAGCATCTTTGGTGCTCAGCTTTTTTAATGGTCCAACTCTCACATCCATATATGACTACTAGTAAAACTATGCCTTTGATCATATGGACCTTTGTTGGCAAAGTAATGTCTCTGCTTTTTAATATTCTGTCTAGGTTGGTCATAGTTTTTCTTCCAAGGAGAAATCATCTTTTAATATCATGGATGCAGTTTTCACTTAGAGACTGCATAGTTGTTAATATAATCTTAAATGATCAATTCTTTTTCTATAGTAAGAAACATCTTCTTTGACTCAGCATACAAGTTTGGAGCAAATGTACTCAGAGAATTCTTTTAAGTCTCAGCCTATGGGATGACATAGTTCCCAAGCAGATTATCCTTACAAAGTTTTTTCCTTCTAGATGTCACAATACAGTCTCAATAAGACCAAAATCCTCCAAAAGATTATAAAAGGCAAGACCTTTCCCTGCCTCTTTTATTTATAACATTGTTTAGTTAAGAAGGTATCTTCTATATAAGCCTTTTAAATCATAGGGAAAAAATAATATTTTTCTATCTATAGCAATGCTTTTTAACCTTTTTGGAAAGAGAGAGATAACCTTGCAAATCTAATGAAAGTTGCAGAAACTCAAGAAAAATGGAAATTTACAAACAACCACATATTGTGGTACAAAACATTAGGAGTTTGAGTTTTAAAATTCATCCTTAGAGGTCAGTCTTGAACCCCTCCTCTATCAAGGCTTTGTATTTTCTCTGTCTCTTCATTCCCTTAAAACAAAGAAAACATGTTTCATAGTGTTAAGAACAAGACTTTTCCTTGGCTTAACAATAGCAGCTGTAATTTTAGTTATTGATCGTGTTTAATGTGCCTGGAAGCTAGAATAAATGGAAAAATAGTACAAGATCAAAAATTGTACCTAAGAAAGTCTTTTGTTTTTTCAGAAAAGTTTATTCTTGAAAAATGTAGTTTAAAACAAATATCAACATGAAGCTTTTATTTTTAAAAAAAGTTGTAATCTATGTGTGTGCTCAGTTGCTCAGCCATGTCTGTCTCTTTGCAACACTGTGGACTGTAGCCCACCAGTCTCTTCCGTCCATGGGATTCTCTAGGCAGGAATACTAGAGTGGGATGTCATTTCCTCCTCCAGGGGCTCTTCCTGATCCAGGGACTGAACCCACACCTCCTGCATCTTCAGCACTGGCAGGTGGATTCTTTATCACTGAGCCACTTGGGAAGCCCCATAAAGGATATACCAACTCCTAATGTTCAGAGGCAAGTTATTTGGATTATTCACTTTTGGAAAAGTTAATTCTCAAATCATGGGAATACATTGCTTCACAATAAAGCTGTCTATCAATTTATTTTTCAGTAAAATGACATGAGATTTTAGAAGTGAGAGAAAATTTCCTTTTGTGTGCCTCTACTAACTATCCCGCTAAACAAGATTATATACAAAATCTTAAAAATATTTTCCAAAAAAATTGAGAAAGATTGAGTTTTAAATCATTAAAATCATTTAAATCATCATAATATTATATAATTTTAAATTATATTTATTGAAAAAATTAGAAATGCAGAAAAGGGCTTCCATTCTGGCTCAGATGGTGAAGAATCTGCCTGCAATGAAGGACACCTGGGTTCGATCCATAAGTTGAGAAGAGCCCTTGGAGGGGGACATGTCATCTCACTCCAGTATTCTTGCCTGGAGAATCCTCATGGACAGAGGAGCCTGGCGGGTTACAGTCCATGGGTTTGCAAAGAGTTGGACATGACTGAGCAACTAAACACACACACACAATAATAAAGAGAATTCCTTGCAATTTCATCATGTAGAGGTAACCAGACCACCTGAGCTG
Organism: Oryx dammah; assembly: GCF_014754425.2. NCBI lineage: Eukaryota > Metazoa > Chordata > Mammalia > Artiodactyla > Bovidae > Oryx > Oryx dammah. Next base: position 87,105,451 of record NW_024070203.1, on the reverse strand, counting down.
CCTCTTGAGTAAACCTCTATGCAGGTCAGGAAGCAATAGTTAGAACTGGACATGGAACAACAGACTGGTTCCAAAGAGGAAAAGGAGTACGTCAAGGCTGTATATTGTCACCCTGCTTATTTAACTTCTATGCAGAGTACATCATGAGAAACGTTGGGCTGGAAGAAGCACAAGCTGGAATCAAGACTGCTGGGAGAAATATCAATAACCTCAGATATGAAGAAGATACCACCCTTATGGCAGAAAGTAAAGAGGAACTAAAAAGCCTCTTGACGAAAGTAAAAGCGGAGAGTGAAAAAGTTGGCTTAAAGCTCAACATTCAGAAAACCAAGATCATGGCATGCGATCCCATCACTTCATGGGAAATAGATGGGGAAACAGTGGAAACAGTGTCAAACTTTATTTTGGGGGGCTCCAAAATCATTGCAGATGGTGATTGCAGCCATAAAATTAAAATACACTTACTCTTGGAAGGAAAATAATGACCAACCTAGATAGCATATTTTAAAACAGAGACATTACTTTGCCAACAAAGGTCCGTCTAGTCAAGGCTATGGTTTTTCCAGTAGTCATGTATGGATGTGAAAGTTGGACTGTGAAGAAAGCTGAGCGCCGAAGAATTGATGCTTTTGAACTGTGGTGTTGGAGAAGACTCTTCAGAGTCCCTTGGACTGCAAGGAGATCCAACCAGTCCATTCTGAAGGAGATCAGCCCTGGGATTTCTTTGGAAGGAATGATGCTAAAGCTGAAACTCCAGTACTTTGGCCACCTCATGCGAAGAATTGACTCATTGGAAAAGACTCTGATGCTGGGAGGGATTGGGGGCAGGAGGAAAAGGGGACGCCAGAGGATGAGATGGCTGGATGGCATCACCGACTCGATGGACATCTGTGTGAACTCTGGGAGTTGGTGATGGACAGGAAGGCCTGGCGTGCTGCGATTCATGGGGTCTCAAAGAGTTGGACATGACTGAGCAACAGAACTGAAGAGGTAACAGCTATAAATATTTGATGTATATAATTTAACATATTTTGTATATCAGCATAAATATATTAACAGATAATACAAGCATGAAAAATATGAGAATCTTTAAAATTGAAATATAGTTGATTTATAATATTGTGTTAGTTTCAGGTATATAGCAAAGTGACTCAACTGTACATTTAGATTTTTTCCATTATAGTTTACTACAAGATATGAAATGCAGTTCCCTGTACTATACAGTAAATCCTTTTTATTTATCTATTTTTATATGGTTCTGTGCATCTGTTAATCCATATTCCCAACTTATCCCTATCTGTACCTCCCCTCCCCTTTTGGTAACCTTAAGTGCAATTTATATGTCTGTTAGTCTTTGTAAATATGTTAATTTATACTATTTTTTAATATTCTGCATATTTCTTTGATTTGCTTTACTTAGTAGGATAATCTCTAGGTCCATCCATCTTGGTGCAAAATGGCATTTTCAATATTTGAAGGCTGAGTGATATTCCCTGTATATATACACCATATCCTCCTTATCCATCAATCCTAAGAGTTGACGGACACTTAAGTTGCTTTCATGTCTTGGCTCTAGTGAATAGTTCTGCTATAAATGTTGAGTTACTTGTATCTTTTCAAATTAAAACTTTTGTCTTTTCTGGGTATATGCCCAAGTGTGGGATTCCTGGATCCTGTAACAACTCTCCTTTTTTAGTGCTTTGAGGAATCTCTGTACTCTTCTCTATAGGGGCTATATAGTGCCAATTTATATTCCCATCAGCAGTGTAGGAGGGTTCCCTTTTCTCCACACTTTCTCCAGCATTTATTATTTATAGACTTTGAATAATGGCCAGTCTGGCTGTTGGGAGGTATACCTCATGGGGGTTTTGATTTGCATTTCTCTAATAATTAGCTACATTGAACATTATGTTATGTGCTTCTTGACCATTTGCATGTTTTCTTTTGAGAAATGTCTATTTAGGTCTTCTGCCTATTCTTTGACTCTATCATTTTTGCTTTTTTTGTTGGGTTGTATAGCTCTTTGTATATTCTGGAATTTAAGCCCTTATTGATCATAAATTTTGCAAATATTTTCTCCCATTGGGTAGGTTGCTTTTTCTTTTTCTATGGTTTCCTTAGTTGTTCAAAAGCTAAAAGTTTAAGTCCCATTTATTTATTTTTGATTTTATATCTGTTGTCTTAGAAGACAGAGAATGTTGTTTTGAACTTGCATTTTAGACGTTTTTTAAAAAATGTCTAAACTTAAACACAAGCTTCCTATTGTCATTGAAAAAAATAGAAGGAAGTTTGAAAATAAATATAATAAATCTTCTGTCATTTTTACTTTACCTCTTCTCTGAATAGCCTTGTAATTACATTTGTACAGCTTTTTTTTAACTGACACAAGGATAAACAAATGTATACACTTATACAGAGTACTGTTTTTGTAATTGTTCCTTTTAAAAAATATTTAAAAAATAGATTTGCATTTGTTATTTTTTTCATCATAAGCAATGTTAAAATGTTTAGATGTAACTGATTTTTATCAGTTTGTTAGAACTTAAAGTTATATGAATGTATATATATATAATTTATTCACACATATACGTGTGTATACATATATACATAGACACACGAGCTACACATAACACACCCCCACATGTTGACCTAAGCTGGTGACTTATGAGGATACTGCAGTCAGGAGCTGCTATAAAGTGCTGCATTAACTTCTTTAAATATATCTCTAAGAAAGCAGTGAATGCAATTTAGATTCTTAGGAAAGGAGTTTCTGGATAAAGTATTTCATATGTTCTTTAATTATTTTAGTAAATATTGCCAGATTATTTATTTTCCATTTTTAAAGTTTTGGGGGTTTTTTGTACACTTTTTTCACCTTATGTGTTAAACTATCTCCCCAGTCTCATAGGTTAGAGTAATTTAATATTTTCAATCTGATGGATGAATACATATAAAACTGTTTTCTAATGAGGTTGAGCATATTTCTTCCCTTTGAAGTTCATTTGGCTATTTTCTTCTGGAAATTTCTGAAAATATTTTTATCATTTTTTGTAGTTATTTGCTTTTGTTGTTTTTATTTTTAGGTCAAATTATTAGTGTTATTAGACATTGTAGGTACATAAAGTTTTATCATTTCTTTATTTTTATTTCATTGCATTTATTTCTCTTTTCCATTTACAAAGTTCTAATTCCTATAATATTAAATTTGTAATTTGAGCTAAGAAAAGCTACATAAATCTGTTTTCTTTCCTAGTTTCAGAGCATAGATATTTTCAAGTATTTTAATTCTATCTTCCTGCACCTCTCCTTGGCATTTCTGCTGTAAATTATTTTAAGTTTATCTTGTTTTAAATGCATTCCATATTAGTTATTTAAAAATTTTTGTATATGAAAAAATGAAATTTACATTTACCAATTTTGTCAACTTTTTGCATTCCTTCTTTTTGAAATGAATGTTTTCCTAGCTAAAATTCAATTTTTAGCAATTTGTTTCACATGCTGTCTGAAATTATCATCTTTTTTTAACTCATTCTGTATTGCTATTTTAAGCAAATACACAATTCTAGTTATTTGAAAGTCCTTTTTCTTGAGCACTTTGAAGATGGTCAAAGTTATAGAACAGAATGGAAGTGTTATAAGCATTAATCACTTAAATGAATTCAATTAAAATAAGTGAGTGTATAAAGAGTGTTAGAAGTTGAATACTTGCCTGATATTGAGTGTCTGATATTAAAAATGAATCAAGAAAGAAAACCTTAAGAATTTTATTCAAGGTCATAGATGATTTATGCTTTTATAAGAATTTATTGGAAACTCAGAGTGACTCATTAAAAAAACAATTAAAATATCAGGAAAAATATGTATAAATCATCTGCTGGAAATTATTGATAGTTAATAAGATTAGGTGGCAAGAAGACACAGAAGAACTACATAAGAATGGTCATAATGACCAAGACAATCATGCTAATGTGGGTAATCACCTGGAATCGGACATCCTGGAGGGCGAAGTCAAGTAGTCCTTAGGAAGCATTACTACAAACAAAGCTAGTGAAGGTGACAGAATGCTAGTCGAGCCATTTAAAATCCTACAAGATACTGGTTTTAGAAAAGGCAGAGGAACCAGAAATCAAATTGTCAACATCCGCTAGATCATTGAAAAAGCAAGAAAATTCCAGAAAAACATCTATTTCTGCTTTATTGACTATGCCAAAGCCTTGGACTGTGTGGATCACAATAAACTGTGGAAAATTCTGAAAGAGATGAGAATATCAGACCACCTGACCTGCCTCTTGAGAAACCTATATGCAGGTCAGGAAGCAACAGTTACAACTGGGCATGGAATAACAGACTGGTTCCAAATAGAATAGAAGTACGTCAAGCCTGTATATTGTCACCCTGCTTATTTAACTTCTATGCAGAGTACATCATGAGAAACGCTGGGCTGGAGGAAGCACAAGCTGGAATCAAGATAGCTGGGAGAAATATCAATAACCTCAGATATGCAGATGACACCACCCTTATGGCAGAAAGTGAAGAGGAACTAAAAAGCCTCTTGATGAAAGTGAAAGAGGAGAGCGAAAAAGTTGGCTTAAAGCTCAACATTAAGAAAATTAAAATCATGGCATGTGGCCCCATCACTTCCTGGGAAACAGATGTGGAAACAGTGGTAACAGTGTCAGACTTTATTTTTGGGGGGCTCCAAAATCACTGCAGATGGTGACTGCAGCTATGAAATTAAAAGACACTTACTCCTTGAAAGGAAAGTTATGACCAACCTAGATAGCATATTCAAAAGCAGAGACATTACTTTGCCAACAAAGGTCCGTCTAGTCAAGGCTATGGCTTTTCCAGTAGTCATGTATGGATGTGAGAGTTGGACTATAAAGAAAGCTGAGCACTAAAGAATTGATGCTTTTGAACTGTGGTGTTGGAGAAGACCCCTGAGAGTCCCTTGGACTGCAAGGAGATCCAACCAGTCCATCCTAAAAGAGATCAGTCCTAGGTGTTCATTGGAGGGACTGATGTTGAAGCTGAAACTCCAATACGTTTGCCACCTGATGCAGAGAGCTGACTCATTTGAAAAGACCCTGATGCTGGGAAAGATTGAGGGCAGGAAGAGAAGGAGATGACAGAGGATGAGACGGTTGGATAGCATCACTGAGACCATGGACATGGGTTTGGGTGGACTCCGGGCATTAATGATGGACAGGAAGGCCTGGCATGTTCCAGTTCATGGGGTTACAAAGGGTCAGACAAAACTGAGTGACTGAACTGAACTGAACTGAAAGGCCAGTTTTATTAAAAAATAAAAGCATCCTAAGAATAAACAGTGATATATAAATCTTGTAACACATGTTGAATGAGCTACTTTCATCCCAAGAATAAATGTCCATTGTGTCCTTTAACCACATTAAAAGCTTAATGAAGAGGATCATCTCAGATGCAGAAAATTCAGTATTCATTCATGACAAAATAAAAATTATCACTTAAATATGATAAAAGACTCACATTCATTTATAATAAAGGAAAATTAACAGTAATTATTGACAAAACAGAAATATTATATATAGCATTACTATAACATGATTTTCTCAGCTATGCAGATGATACCACTCTAATGGCAGAAAGTGAAGAAAAACTAAAGAACCTTTGATGAGGGTGAAAGAAGAGAGTGAAAAAGTTAGTTTGAAACTCAACATTAAAAGCACTAAGATCAAGGCATCTGGTTGCACTATTTCATTGCAAATAGAAGGATAAAATATGGCAAGAATGACAGATTGTATTCTCTTGGGCTCCAAAATCACTGTAAAGTTTGACTCCAGGCATGAAAATAAAAGCTGCTTCTCTTTGCAAGGAAAACTATGACAAAACTAGACAGTGTATTAAAAAGCAGAGACATCAACTTGCTGACAATGGTCCAAATAATCAAAACTATGGTTTTCCAGTAGTCATATACATATGTGAGAGTTGGACCATAAAGAAAGCAAATACCAAAAGATGCTTTTGACTTGTGGTGTTGTAGAAGACTCAAGAGTCCCTTGGACCACAGGAGATCAAATTAGTCAATCCTACAAGAAATCAACCCTGAAGATTCATTGGAGGGACTGATGCTGAAGCTCCAATACTTTGGTCACCTGATGTGAAGAGCTGATCATTGGAAAAGACCTTGGTCCTGGGATAGATTGAAGGCAAATGGTGAAGGGTGTAGCAGAGGACAAGATGGTTAAATAGCATCACTGACTCAATGGACATGAGTTAGAGGAAACTCCAGGAGATAGTGGAGGACGAGGAACTTGGTGTACTACAGTCCATGGGGTCGCAGAGAATCAGACAGGGCTGAACAACAACAAACCAACAACTTGCTTTTCCCATTTAACATGTGATACAATCCTTTAAGGTCTTAAGCTTTATATAAAAACATTCAGTTCTGGTTCCTCACCTTGTATGGTCTTGAGTTTCTTATTCTAATATGCGTGACAATTCCTAGACCTCAGACCCTGAGACTCTCATCTAAGTTTGGTATTACTCTGGATCACTTTGGTTCCCAGCAGTTGCTTTATTTTTTTATTTTTATTTATTTTCATTTTTTATTTTACTTTACAATTCTGTATTGGTTTTGCCATACATTCACATGAATCTACCACGGGTGTACATGCATTCCCAAACATGAACCCCCCTCCCACCCCCTCCCCACAACATCTCTCTGGGTCATCCCCGTGTACCAGCCCCACGCATGCTGTATCCTGCATCGGACATAGACTGGCAATTCGATTCTTACATGATATTATACATGTTTAAATGCCATTCTCCCAAATCATCTCACCCTCTCCCTCTCCCTCTGAGTCCAAAAGTCCACTATACACATCTGTGTCTTTTTTGCTGTCCTGCATACAGGGTCATCATTACCATCTTTCTAAATTCCATATATATGTGTTAGTATACTGTCTTGGTGTTTTTCTTTCTGGCTTACTTCACTCTGTATAATTGGCTCCAGTTTCATCCATCTCATCAGAACTGATTCAAATGTATTCTTTTTAACAGCTGAGTAATACTCCAAATGTGCCTGACTTCAGGCTCTACTACAAAGCCACAGTCATCAAGACAGTATGGTATTGGCACAAAGACAGAAATATAGATCAATGGAACAAAATAGAAAGCCCAGAGATAAATCCACACACATATGGACACCTTATCTTTGACAAAGGAGGCAAGAATATACAATGGAGTAAAGACAATCTCTTTAACAAGTGGTGCTGGGAAAACTGGTCAACCACTTGTAAAAGAATGAAACTAGATCACTTTCTAACACCACACATAAAGATAAACTCAAAATGGATTAAAGATCTAAATGTAAGACAGCAGTTACTTTAAATTCCTTCTTTATTTTCAAACTGGCAGATTCCATTTCAGCTATTCATTCAACTAAGGACAACATTCAACCTTTCTGTGGATTTGAAGTGGAAGAGTAGAGATTCTCCCACACCACTGGTAGCCAGCCATATTGACCTGATGTCTTCTCTGAGAAGTTATCCCTGTTTTTCTAGATGCCCTTCAGTTTTTCACAGGCAAACATGAGTACAAACCTTCTATGTAGCTGTACACATTCTCACTACATAATAACTTACAGTATGTATTCTAATGGTAATATTTTTGGTATGCTTAATATCTATTTGTAGCATAGTAAGTTAGGAGACCCTACATGGATACATACATATGCCAGTGATTTATACCTGCCTAACACTATATTCCTGTAGAAGGCAAATGGCACTCCACTCCAGTACTCTTGCCTGGAGAATCCCATGGAGGGAGGAGCCTGGTAGGCTACAGTCCATGAGCTCGCAAAGAGTTGGACACAACTGAGCGACTTCACTTTCACTTAACACTATATTTGTTTTCCTTATTACCACTGACATGAGTATAATAAAATAAATAGAAGACCCATGGATATAGGTGCACTATTTTCTCATCCCTCAACAAACATTTATTGAATGGCTGTTATGTACAAAGCACTATTTCAGGCATTTTAAATGAATCTGCAAATAAAACAGAAGATCTATTCTTATGATTTATTTTCCTTATGCTAGTGAAAAAATAAAGTTTTCTTGTTTTGGGCAAGTAATATTGGCCAGAAGAAAAGACATCCATGCCAGACTTCAGACCATCTTCTTTCACATACATGAAGCTTGGCCTATGATACTCCCTTTTGTAGACTCTCCTAGACTGATCTTACCATTGATATTTTTATGTTGATGAATAATGATGAGGTTTAAGTGGTTTTGGTGTTTTTACAGCTTGGACAATGGAGTACTTTTGGAACCTTGGAAGTTGCAGCTCATATTGAATCAGAAACAAAGGAGTACTCAGTGGTGACAGAAGAAGACTGTGAAATTCTTAAAATTCCAGCAAATAATTATGCAAAGTTAAAAACGGTATGTTTTTGTTGTTGATGGTGGTGGTGTTCACTCATTAAGTTGTGTCTGACTCTGTGACCCCGTGGACTGCAGCACACTGGGCTTCCCTGTCCTTCACCATCTCCCAGAGTTTGCTCAAACTCATATCAACTGAGTCGGTGATGCCATGCAACCATCTCATCCTCTATCGCCCCTTCTCCTCCTACCTTCACTCTTTCCCAGCATCAGGGTCTTTTCCAATGAGTTGACTCTTCACGTCAGATGGCCAAAGTATTGGAGCTTCAGCTTCAGCATCTGTCCTTCCAATGAATATTCAGAGTTAATTTCTTGTAGGATTGACTGGTTTGATCTCCTTGACTCTCAAGAGTCTTTCCAGCACCACTGTTCAAAAGCATCGATTCCCTGGTGCTCAGTTTTCTTTATGATCCAACTCTCACATCCACGCATGACTACTGGAAAATCCATTGCTTTGATTATATAGCCCTTTATCAGCAAGGTGATATGTCTGCTTTTTAATACCCTCTCTAGGCTTGCCATAGCTTTTCTTCCAAGAAGCAACCATCTTTTAATTTCATGGCTGCAGTCACCAGTGTGACCATATCTAATCTATATGTTAACACATTATGAGTGTTTTGACTCTCTAGATAGAAGTTATCCATATCTCTTTTAACATTTTAATTTGTTTTGAATTGGAGACCATAAAAAGAAGATTTGATATATATCACGTAAGCCTTTGATGAGTAGTTGAAGTGGAAGGGACGGTCTCCATGGATATAATTTATTACACATGTGCATTGGGTGCATTTGGTTCTCCATAAATTTAAGATTTATTCATTCACTCTTTTTTAATTCATTCATTCAATGACTGTCAACAATGGCATGTCATCAACTAGGGATACCAGAAAAATCAGACAGAGATCTATAAACCTGTATAATCTGCCTCAGTTCAGTTCAGTTCAGTTCAGTTGCTCAGTCGTGTCCGACTCTTTGCGACCCCATGAATCTCAGCACGCCAGGCCTCCCTGTTCTTTACCATCTCCCGGAGTTCACTCAGTCTCATGTCCATCGAGTCCGTGATGCCATCCAGCCATCTCATCCTCGGTCATCCCTTTCTCCTCCTGCCCCCAATCCCTCCCAGCATCAGAGTCTTTTCTAATAAGACAACTCTTCTCATGAGGTGGCCAAAGTACTGGAGTTTCAGCTTTAGCATCATTCCTTCCAAAGAAATCCCAGGGCTGATCTCCTTCAGAATGGACTGGTTGGATCTCCTTGCAGTCCAAGGGACTCTCAAGAGTCTTCTCCAACAGCACAGTTCAAAAGCATCAATTCTTCAGCACTCAGCCTTCTTCACAGTCCAACTCTCACATCCATACATGACCACAGGAAAAACCATAGCCTTGACTAGACAGACCTTAGTCAGCAAAGTAATGTCTCTGCTTTTGAATATGCTATCTAGGTTGGTCATAACTTTTCTTCCAAGGAGCAAGCATCTTTTAATTTCATGGCTGCAGTCACCATCTGGAGTGATTTTGGAGCCCCCAAAAATAAAGTCTGACACTGTTACCACTGTTTCCACATCTGTTTCCCATGATGTGATGGGACCAGATGCCATGATCTTCGTTTTCTGAATGTTGAGCTTTAAGCCAACTTTTTTGCTCTCCTCTTTCACTTTCATCAAGAGGCTTTTTAGTTCCTCTTCACTTTCTGCCATAAGGGTGGTGTCATCTGCATATCTGAGGTTATTGATATTTCTCCCGGCAATCTTGATTCCAGCTTGTTTCTTCCAGTCAAGCGTTTCTCATGATGTACTCTGCATATAAGTTAAATATGCAGGGTGACAATATACAGCCTTGACATACTCCTTTTCCTATTTGGAACCAGTCTGTTGTTCCATGTCCAATTCTAACTATTGCTTCCTGACCTGCATACAGATTTCTCAAGAGGCAGGTTAGGTGGTCTGGTATTCCCATCTCTTTCAGAATTTTCCACAGTTTATTGTGATCCACACAGTCAAAGGCTTTGGCATAGTCAATAAAGCAGAAACAGATGTTTTTCTGGAACTCTCTTGCTTTTTCATGATCCAGCGGATGTCGGCAATTTGATCTCTGCCTTTTCTAAAACCAGCTTGAACATCCGGGAGTTCACGGTTCACGTATTGCTGAAGCCTGGCTTGGAGAATTTTGAGCATTAATTTACTAGCATGTGAGATGAGTGTAATTTGCCTCAGGAATAAGAAGAAAAAAAAAAAAACACTAGGGATTATTGGCATACTATATCATTGTTATAGCACATGTCAAAATCCAAAACTGCATGAATAGGTGATCACAACTTAACTCTGACCCCTTAATTCTGCTGCATTAGGAAAACTTATTTTCCTCAATTTTAACAATTTATTCTCTTTCATTCAAGTTTCAAAATATACCCATCTTCTATTTCTCCTCCCCTGAAGGGTAGAGGAAGTCTGTATAAATGGTGGATTGGGGGACCACGAAGAATTGATGCTTTTGAACTGTGGTGTTGGAGAAGACTCTTCAGAGTCCCTTGGATTGCAAGGATATCCAACCAGTCCATTCTGAAGATCAACCCTGGGATTTCTTTGGAAGGAATGATGCTTAAGTTGAAACTGCAGTACTTTGGCCACCTCACGCGAAGAGTTGACTCTTTGGAAAAGACTTTGATGCTGGGAGGGATTGGGGGCAGGAGAATAAGGGGACGACAGAGGATAAGATGGCTCAATGGCATCACTGACTCGATGGACACGAGTCTGAGTGAACTCCGGGAGTTGGTGATGGACAGGGAGGCCTGGCGTGCTGCGATTCATGGGGTCGCAAAGAGTCGGACACGACTGAGCGACTGAACTGAACTGAACTGAACTGATGGTTATCCTCTGTCAGAATTCTTCACAGGATTTAACCCTGGTGTATGTGCCACAGGCACTGCATAGGCTACAGTGAGATCCTGTTTGGGAAGGAGATCAAGAGACATCCATCTTCAGATTTAGGTCTTTAATAGTTGGCATTTCTTTTGATGCAGTGGTCTCAGTGTTAGTGATACAGAAGACTTTCTCAGTATTCAGTGAAGTGTGAAAGTGTTAGTCGCTCAATCATGTTCAACTCTTTGCAACCCCATGGACTGACTAGTTTACCAAGCTCCTCTGTCCATGGAATTCTCCAGGCAAAATTACTGGAGTGGGTAGCAATTCCCATCTCCAAGGAACCTTCCTGACCAAGAGATCGAAACTGGGTCTTCTGGTAAAGAATTGCAGGCAGATTCTTTACTGTCTGAACCACAAGAGAAGCCTGAGATTCAGCTTCCTTTCAAATGTCTGGTTTCAGAGTGGCTGGCCTAAAAAAAGTTTCACACATTTGGTTTTATTTTCAAAATGTCAGTAAGTATCATTTATTTCAAATAAATGTTGCATCGAATACAACATTTGAGTGCAGTCAACTATGATAGAGTTCTTTCAAAATGCTAAAATATTTATAAGAACTTAAAAATAAATGAAAGGTTAGGAAAATATTTTAGTAGCCAATATGAAGATTAAAATTTCAATTATACGGTCTTGCTTTTATAAAAATTCAAATATATTCTATTATAGTTTGCATTCATATAACCTTTATTTTTCTTTTCACTGCCATTTGCCTATCTTCTGTCTTTTATCTCTCTTTTTTTAAATTACTTAATACATAAATTTTGATAGTGACTTTTTGTTTCAGGAAAAGACCAAACTGGAAAATCAACATAAGGTTAAATTAATCCATAAGTGTCCATATTATGTGGAGTGGCCTACGTTATCCATATATGAACTAGTTACATACACTAAATGGAAAAAATTTCCCCCAGGTCATGGTGAGCTTAATGGAATTTTGGATTATATTCTTTACATTATATTATATTATTGAAATTTGTAATTTCTCATAATTTTAATATTTTTATAAATATTATATTAAATATATCAAATATTTTATAATTTAATATTTTATATACTATTTTGTCACATGTGTTTCTCTAATATATTTAATGTTAACTTTCAGTTGGACATTTAGATTGTTGCTTTTTTAATTAAAAATCATTCTGTATTGGTTCAAAGGGTGGTCTCAGAAGTAGAGTTACTTCCACATCCTCTATTTCTCCCCATAATCCCTACCCTTCTTGATTTACCCTTGCTGTCAATGTAAGGACCAAAGTATATGCAGTGAGAAATTATAGTCATTTTGTGTGTGTGTTATCTTGGAAGAACACATACTTAAGTTGCACATTTGCTTGTCTGAACCCATGCTACACATTATCAGGGAAAATATCATTACACAGAGTAGTTAAGATTAAAAGCAGGAGCCACAGTAGTGATGTTGACTATATTTCCAATATTTAGACCTGCAATGATGCATGAACATGTTGGATTACATATACACAAAAAATGTAGGTGCATTGAGTTATTTTTACAATATTTTCATCTATGAGAAGTGTACTAAATAAGAGATGCCGACTGGAATGGGTTGATTTTGGGTCCCACAAAATTCATATGTTGAAGCCCTAATCTCTTGTTATTCAGGCACTAAGTCATGTCCAGCTCTTGCCACTCCTTGGACTATAGCACACCAGGCTCCTCTGTCCTCTGCTATCTCCTGGACTTTGCTGCAATTCATGTCCATAGATTCGGTGATACTATCTAACCATCTCATTCTCTGCTGCTCCCTTCTCCTTTTGCTTTCAGTCTTTCCCAGCATCAAGGTCTTTTCCAATGAGTCGGCTCTTCACATCAGATGACCAAAGTATTGGAGCTTCAATAATAATACTTACAGTGAATATTCAGGGTTGATTTCCTTTAGGATTGAAAACTTTGATCTTGCAGTCCAAGGGACTCTCCTAAATCTTCCCCAGTACTGGTTTGAAAGCATCAATTCTTTGGCACTCAGCTTCTTTATGGTCCAACTCTCACATCTATACATCAGTTCAGCTCAGCTCAGTTTGGTTGCTCAGTCGTGTCCGACTCCGTGACCCTTTGGAGCCAGGCTTCCCTGTCCATCACCAACTCCTGGAGTTTACCCAAACTCATGTCCATTGAGTATGTGATGCCATCCAACCATCTCATCCTCTGTCATCTATACATAGCTACTGAAGAAAAAATATACCTTTGACTATAAGGACTTTTGTCAGCTAAATGATGTCTGTGCCTTTTAGCACACTGTCTAGGTTTGTCATAGCTTTCTTTCAGGGAGCAAGCATCTTTTAATTTAATAGCCGCAATTACCATCCACAGTGATTTTGGAGCCTAAGAAAATAAAATCTGTCACTCTTTCCACTTTTCCCCCTTCTATTTGCCATGTAATTATGGGACCAGATGCTATGATCTCAGTTTTTTTAACGTTGAGTTTCCAGCTAGCTTTTTCATCCTCCTCTTTCACCCTCATTAAGAGGCTCTTTAGTTTCTCTTCATTTTCTGCCATTATAGTGGTATCGTCTGCATATCTGAGGTTGTTGATACATCTTCTGGCAATCTTGATTCCAGCTTGTGATTCATCCACCTCTATATATAAGCTGAATAAGCAGGTTGACAATGTACAGTGGCCTTATCATACTTTTTTCCCAGTTTTTGGAAATTTCCCCAAAAGCCAGTCATTTTTCCATGTCTGGTTCTAATTGTTGCTTCTTGACCTGTAGACAGGTTTCTAAGGAGACAAGTAAAGTGGTCTGGTACTCCCTTCTCTTTAAGAATTTTACACAGTTCATAGTGATCCACAAAGTCAAATGCTTTAGCATAGTCAGTGAAGTAGATGTTTTTCCGGAATGTCTTTGCTTCATCCATGATCCAGTAACTGATAGCAATTTAGTCTCTGGTTCCTCTGCCTCTTCAAAACCCAGCTTGTACATCTGGAATTTCTCACTTCATGTACTGCTAAATCCTAGCTTGGGGGATTTTGACGATGACCTTGATAGCACATGAAATAAGCTCAATTGTATGATAGAACATTCTTTGGCACTGCCTTTCTGTGGGAATGTAATGCAAACTGACCTTTGCCAGTCTTGTGGCCAATACTGAGTTTTACCCAATTTGCTGACATATTGAGTGAAGCACTTTAACAACATCATCTTTTAGGATTTTTAAACAGTTCAGCTAGAATTCCATCACCTCCACTAGTTTTGTTCATAATAATGTTTCCTAAGGCCCACTTGACTTCATATTCTGGAATGTCCGACTCCAGGTGAGTGACTGTACTGTTGTGATTATGTGGGTTATTAAGACCTTCCTTGTATAGTTCTTCAGTGTATTCTTGCCACCTCTTCTTTATCTCTTCTGCTTTTGTTAAGGGCCTTATTCTTTCTGTCCTTTATGGTGCCATTTCTTGCATGTAATGTTCTCTTGATACCTCTATTTTTTTTTTTGAAGAGACTTTAGTCTTTCCCATTATATTGTTTTCATCCTTTTCTTTGTATTGTTCATTTAAAAGGCCTTCTTATCCCTCCTATGAAACTCTGCATTCAGTTGGGTATATCTTTCCCTTTCTCCCTTGCCTTTCACTTCTCTTCTCTTCTCAGCTATTTGTAAAGCCTCCTCAAACAGCCCCTTTGCCTTCTTGCAATTCTTTTTCTTTGGGATGATTTTGGCCATTCCTTACATCTGTTCATCACTTCTGCTGTATCATCGAGGGACTTGATTTAGTTTATCCCTCAATTGCCTAGTGGTTTTTCCTACTTTCTTCAGTTTAAGCTTGAATTCAAATATGATGCTACTTGGATGCCTTTGGGATACAATTAAGTTATTAGAGTGGAGTCCTTCTGAATGATATTAGTGCCCTGAAAATTAGGAAGAGAAAGAGTTGATCTTTTTTCTCAGCTATGTGAATATACTTTAAGAAGACAGATATCTGCAAACCAGAAAGAAGGCTGTCGTCAGATATTGAATCTGTTGGCATCTAGTTGTCCCAGCCTCCTAAGTTCTAAAGCAAATGTTTACTGTTTCAGCCACCCAGCCAATACTAATTGTTATCACAGGCAAAACTAAGTCACTAATACAAGAGAAACTATGTTAGGTGGGTCAGAGTATTGGATCTCATTCAGTCAGGAATCACTGTGGTGCCCGACCTCAAACCTATAGATCATAATTGCAATGAAGGATGTGATCAGAAGGAGAACACTTCTGAATTAAGTTTAATACTAAAGTTCTAAAAAGAATGAGTCTAATTTATAAATTCCAAAATGTGACTATTCTAATAATAAAAGCATGTTGAAAATGTGGTGGAATCTGGCTAAGATGTTGTTTGAGGAAGTCACTACATAATAGGAAAATGAGGTTTAGCATAGATCATATAGATGTTTCAATTCTTGAAAAAAAAAAAAAGTACTTTATGCTTCAAACACTGAGTCCCTAATAAACCTGTTCAATTTAGTCCGACTCTGCACACTTTGCTGAATTTGTTCCAATTTTTTCTGTGCTTTTTAATATATTATTTATCAGTTTTGAAATGCAGCATTTCACACACATTTAGCCAAATATTTATTTTCATCTTGCTTATAAAAATTGAATACAGTATGTTGCATTTTCTTACACGAAACATTTTTTTCCCTAATGAGGTATTCATTTTTTGGCCAAAAAGTGTATCTAGAAGACAAGTAGTAAACTGATCTGTAAAAAAATTGGAATTTAGCATTTGTAAAGTCAGTACGTGTATTGTATAGAATTATTTTTAAATTGAGTGTTTGGATTTACCATAGGGTCTTCCTTTTGTATTAGAAATATCAACTCTTGGCCCATACTTCAGTTCCAGGGCTATCTTATATAAGAATATCATAGCCTTGCCAATTTATCAGGATCTTAATAGTTCTGAGATGATTTTAAAGGAAGGAAGAAACTGTAATCAAAGAGATTTTTCAACTACATGAACCAAAAGGATACGGGGTTTGGAAAAAGGGGAACAGTCATTTTTTTTTTAATTTATTTGATGACTAATGATGAATAATTTCTCTTTCAACATAAAATATTTAACTTTAGCATCAAAAAATTAAGAAGATCCTGACTTGACACATAGTTTCATAGACACGTTGGGTTCAAGTTTGTATTTGGTGAATGTATTTTGCACTAATGGTGGAAACTATTATATTGAAAAATCCATGATTATATTTTGCAAGTCAAAAGTCACACTATTCTTCTTCTGTTCCCAATTGTTTAAATATTTCATCCTTATTCTTTAACAGTTAAAAAAATCATTTTTCCTCCTTAAGGAAGAATGCCAATTTCACTATATGATTCTCAAAACTTCTTTCAGCTCTGAAATACTATGGTTCTCATAAATAAACATACTGAAATGAAGAATAAATTATTTCAATCTAGTTTTCTTTTATAGTGCTAGCAAACATGATGTATCAAAGAGAAAGCATTAGATATAATCCGTCTCAACTTTACTCAAGATTTTATCAGAAAATGTGAAGCATAGCTCAAATTATACATTCATTATCTCGGTTCGAAATTAGCAGTTGTATGAATTCCGAAGCATAATTGTGTGTGTTTTGATCTTATTTTAGGAAAATATATTGGTGAAGTTTCAGAGAGATTTTGTTATTGAAAATCTTGATAGAACTTAACATTAATCCCTGGAAATCTAAGATATAAGTAAAGCTTATTTCTGGCTCTATTCCTGTGTTAACTTGTCTTTTTTTCCTTCTGCTTCATTTGCAAAGGGAGACTGAGTATAATGTATGTGTACAAAATCTTCCCTGGTGATGTTTTTTGAGGTGTGATTGACTGGAAAATGGCAACCAGCTGATCTCACTAATCAACCTATGTCTATGTGTATCATGTGTATGAGAACAAAACGGTAAATTTGTTAGACATCAATGAACCATTTGTGTAAATTTTGTTGTTATACTGCTTATGTCAATGCGCTCTATGTTTTCCAGGTTGGGTATGATGCAGCAAGCATAATAATTAGAGATACTAAAAATGTATTATTCAATTTAGTTTTAAAAGATAAAATATGAAAATATAACAATTGTGAAAAAAATCTAGACTTCACAAACCAAAAATGGAGAGTTTTAGCCACGACGTTCCTACCTAATGTTTCTTTGTGTGTGTGTGTATATACATGTTTTTATTTTTATTTTATTTTTTTTTACTTTACAGTATTGTATTAGTTTCACCATACATCAACATGAATCCACCATGGGTGTACACCCCAAATTTTTGACATCTGTCTTTGCAGATGAATTAACTATGGAGGGTATCAAAACTCTTAGCCCCAAGGACACTCTTGAGCATCCCAGAATCAGGTTTATGTCTTGGAGTGCCAGTGATTATGCTGTGTTTTTCTTTCTCTCCTTTTTTTTTTTTTTGCATTAAGTGAATATTTTGTAATGTAGCATATTACTTCATTTATTTATTTTAATAGACTTTACTGCTAAAAGAAATTTTAAATTCATGCAAAAACTGAACAGGTGGCACAGAGAATTCCCATATATCACCTGCCCCTGATCTTGAATGCTACCCATGATTATTAGAATATTCCACCCAAGTGGTTCCTTTCTTATAGTAAATGAATCTATATTGAAACATCATCAACAAAGCCCATAGTTTATCTTAGCGCTCATTTTTGGTATTAGACATTCTGTAGCTTGGACAAATAGACATATGTCCACCATTTTGGTATTGTGCAGAGTACTTAATGCCTTAAAAATTCTCTGTGCTGTACACATTCATCTCTTCAAACCTCTGGCAATCAGTGATCTTTTTACTGTTATCTTTTGATCTTGCCACTTCCATATTGTCACTGAATTGAAATCATACAATAAATATGTAGCTTTTCAGATTGGTTTCTTTCCCTTTAGCATTTAAGTTTCTTCCAAATCTTTTCATGGTTTGTTAGTTAATTTCCTCTTAACACTGGATACATTCCATTCTCTGGATGTAACCCAGTGTGTTTAACTGTTCATCTACTGAAAGAAATCTTAGTTGCTTTCAGGTTTTGGCATCCTGAATAAAGCTGCTAATAACATTTGCATGCAGGGTTTTCTGTGAACATAAGTTTTCAGCTCCTTTGGGTAAACATTAAGGAGTGAAATCATTGGATAATATGATAAAAGTATGTTTTATTTTGTGAGAAAGTAAAAAAAATGACTTCCAGTGTGGTTGTACTATTTTGTATTTCCACCAGCAATGCGAGTTCCTGTTGCTCCTTGATGGCATTCGCTGCTGTCAGTGTTCTAGATTTTAGTCAAATAGATTTGCCTTAATTTTAATTTCTCTGATGATATATGAGTGGAGTACTTTTTCATGTGCTTTTTGATTGATATATCTTCTTTGGTGAAGAGTCAAATTCTTTGTCCCATTTTTTTTAAATTAGATTTTTTTTTTGTTTTCATTTTGTTGTTGTTGTTGTTGAGGTTTAAGAATTCTTTATATATTTTGGATAACAGTGTTTTTCAGGTATTTCCCTTGCAAATATTTTCTCCCAAAGTGTTCCTTGTATTCTCATACTCATAATACAATGTATTTTTGAAGAACAGAAGTCTTTAATTTTAATGAAGACATCACTAGACCCAAGAGACCTGGGTGTGATCCCTAGGGTCGGGAAGATCCCCTGGAGTAGGAAATGGCAACCCACTTCAGTATTCTTGCCTGGGAAATTCCATGGGCAGAGAAGCCCGGAGGGCTATAGTTCATAGAGTTGCAAAGAGTCAGACAAGACTGAGCACATACCCAAGTGAGCAAGTCAAGTTGTTCCAGCACCATTGGTTGAAGAGACTGCTTTTGCTTCATAACATTTCTTTTACTCCTCTGTTAAATATCTCTTGATTGTGTTTGTGGAGTACATTTCTGGGCGCTCTACCCCGTTTCACTGATGTATTTCTCTGTCCTTCCGTCACTATCACAGTCTTCTTTACTGTTGCTTTATAGTGTTTTGAACTCCAAGCCAGGCTTCAGCGATACGTGAACCGTGAACTTCCGGATGTTCAAGCTGGCTTTAGAAAAGGCAGAGGAACCAGAGATCAAATTGCCAACATCCGCTGGATCATCGAAAAAGCAAGAGAGTTCCAGAAAAACATCTATTTCTGCTTTAATGACTATGCCAAAACCTTCAACTGTGTGGATCACAATAAATGGTGGAAAATTCTGAAAGAGACCACCTGACCTGCCTCTTGAGAAACCTATATGCAGGTCAGGAAACAACAGTTAGAACTGGACATAGAATAACAGAATGGTTCCAAATAGGAAAAGAAGTGCGTCAAGGCTGTATATTGTCACCCTGCTTATTGAACTTCTATGCAGAGTACATCATGAGAAACGCTGGACTGGAAGAAGCACAAGCTGGAATCAAGATTGGCGGGAGAAATATCAATAACCTCAGATATACAGATGACACCACCCTTATGGCAGAAAGTGAAGAGGAGCTAAAAAGCCTCTTGATGAAAGTGAAAGAGGAGAGTGAAAAAGTTGATTTAAAGCTCAACATTCAGAAAACCAAGATCATGGCATCTGGTCCCATCACTTCAGGGGAAATAGATGTGGAAACAGTGGTAACAGTGTCAGACTTTATTTTGGGGGGCTCCAAAATCACTGCAGATGGTGACTGCAGCCATTAAATGAAAAGACACTTACTCCTTGGAAGGAAAGTTATGAACAACCTAGATAGCATATTAAAAACAGAGACATTACTTTGCCAACAAAGGTCCATCTAGTCAAGGCTATGGTTTTTCCTGTGGTCATGTATGGATGTGAGAGTTGGACTGTGAAGAAAGTTGAATGCTGAAGAATTCATGCTTTTGAACTGTGATGCTGGAAAAGACTCTTGAGAGTTCCTTGGACTGTAAGGAGATCCAACCAGTCTGTCTTAAAGGAGACCAGTCCTGGGTGTTCTTTGGAAGGAATGATGCTAAAGCTGAAACTCCAATATTTTGGCCACCTCATGCAAAGAGTTGACTCATTGGAAAAGACCCTGATGCTGGGAGGGATTGTGGGCAGGAAGAGAAGGGGACAACAGAGGATGAGATGGCTGGATGGCATCACCAACTCGATGCACATGAGTTTGGGTGAACTCCAGGAGTTGGTGATGGACAGGGAGGCCTGGCATGCTGAGATTCATAGGGTCACAAAGAGCCAGACACGACTGAGCTGAACTGAACTGAACTAAACTGAACATAGATGGTAGCTGTCCTTCAACTTTGTTCTTCACCTTCAATATTGTGGGGACTCCTTTGAATCTTTTGCCTCTCCACATAAAATTTAGAATCAGTTTATCAAACACACACACACACACACGAATTTAATTTGGATTGCCTCATATCTAGAGATCAAGTTGAGAAGAAATGACATTTGATGATAATATCTTCCTGTCCTAAGCATGAATTCTCTCTCCTTTAATTGAGATATTTAATTTCTTTCATCAGAGTTTTATAGATCCTTGTATAGATCTTGCACATATTTAGTAGATTTATACCTAAGTATTTTGTTTTGGGGAATCCTAAGGTAAATAGTATTTCATTTTAAGTTTCAAATTCCACATGTTTATTGTTAGTTGATACAAGTAGTTTTGGTTTCATGAATTTTTTACATTGATTTTTCTGTTTTCAATTTTCTTGATTTCTGCTCCAATATTTATTAGTTTATTTCTTTTTCTTTATTTAGATTTAATTTGCTTTTCCTTTTCTAATTTTCTAAGTTGATGCTTAGATTTTTTTGTAAGCTACTTCTTTTCTAATAAATGAATTCAATGCTATAAATTTCCTTCAAAAGACTGCTCTCACTGCATCCCATAATTTTGATGAATTTTTGATAATTGTGTTTTCATTACTTTTAACTCAAAATATTATTATATTCCTCTTGAGATTTCTTCCTTGACCCATGTATATTATTTGGAAATGTGTTGTTCAGGTTCCACATGCCACAAAATTTTGAAATTTTCCAGTTTTATTTCTGCTTTTCATTTCTAGTTAATTCCATTGTGGTTTAAGAGCACACACTGTATGATTTTTATCCTTTTAAAGTCAAGTCGTGTTTTATGGCCCAAAATGTGTTGTCTATTGGTGAATGTTCCACATGACCTTGAGAGATGACTATTCTGGTGGTGTTGTACAGAGAGGCTCTATTCAGTTGACTAGTGGTGATACTGAATTTAAGTCCTGCTGGATCTTTCTCTTTCTGAGAGAGAGGAGTTGAATTCTCTAAACTTAATAGTGGATTTGTCTACTTATCCTTGAGGTTCTATCACTTTTGCTTCACATATTTTGATGCTCCGTTGTTAGCGCATACATGTTAAGTATCATTATGTTTTCTTGGACAATTGACTTTTTTATCATCATGTAATGCCCCTGTTCATCACATAAAATTCCTTACTTTGGAGTTTGTTCTGTCTGAAAATAACATAGCTATTTGTGCATTCATTTGTTGAGTACTAGTATGGTATATTTATCTCCATAAAGTTATTTCTAATTTATATGTGTCTTTATATTTAAAGTGGGTTTCTTGTAGACAACCTATCATTGGGTCTTTTTTTTCTTTTTATCCACTCTAATAATCTTTGTCTTTTAATTGGTACATTTAAACCATTGGTATACAGAGTTATTATTGATATAATTTTATAATATTCATCATATTTGTTACTGTTATCTATTTGCTACCATTGTTCTTTGTTTCTGTTTTGGCTTCTACTCATTTTCTGCCTTTTGTGATTTTAATTATTTCATATGATTCATTTTTCTCTCCTTTCTTGTCAGTTTTACTGTCTTCAGTATAAACATTTTTACTGTTTCTTATGGTTGTCCTGGAGTTTATAATATACACTTATAACTAATCCAGGCCCACTTTCAAATAACTCATCGATCCACAGTTAGTGTGAATACCTTGTATTGGGTTGGCTAAAAGGTTTTTTTTTCTTTTTTTTCCCTTAAGATTAATCTAAGTGGTGCTCAGTTGTCTTAACTTCATTTGAAACTGTTTTGTTAGATGGTATTGTGACAGCTGTCACATCAGCATCATTTTTTAAAAAAATAACCAAAATTGGTGAATTTTTGTGTAGCCACTTTAATATCAAAGATGTAAGGGAAAAAGCAACATCTTTCAGCACTTATGCTTTATTATCTTAATAAATATAAAAATGAAGCTGAAATACAAAAAGAAAAGATTTATGCAGTGTTTTGAGAAGGTGCTGTGACTGATTAAACACGTCAAAAGTGGTTTGCAAAGCTATGTGCTAGAGATTTCTCACTGAATGATGTTCCATGATTGGGCAAGCCAGTTGAAGTTTACAGCAGTCAAACTGAGACATTAATTGAGAACAGTCAACATTATCCCATTACCCTAATGCAGGAGATAGCTGACATACTCAAAATATCCAAATCAAGCATTGAAATTCATTTGCACCAGCTTAGTTATATTCATTGCCTTGATGTTTGGGTTCCATGTAAGTTAAGCAAAAAAAAAATATATATATATATATATATAAATCTTCATGACCATATTTCTGCATGCAATTCTCTACCTAAGCATAATGAAAATGTCTTGTTTTTAAAATAAATCATGACAGATGATGAAAATGGATACAGTACAAGCATGTGGGATGGAAGAGGTTGTGGAGCAAGGGAAATGATCCAGCACCAGCCATACCAAAGGCCAGTCTTCATCCAAAGCTGTATATGGTGCTGTGGTGTATATGGCAGGATTAGAAGGGGATTCTCTATTATGAGAACTACCAAGTTTCCCTGGCAGCTCAGTTGATAAAGAATCTACCCGCAATACAGGAGGCCCTGTTTTGCTTCCTGGGTCAGGAAGATCCCCTGGAGAACAGATAGGCTACCCACCACAGTATTCTTGGGCTTCCCTCATGGCTCCACTGGTAAAGAATCCTCCTGCAATGAGGGAGACCTGGGTTCAATCCCTGGTCTTGAGAAGATCCCCTGGAGAAGGGAAAGGCTACTCACTCCAGTATTCTGGCCTGGAGAATCCCATGGACTGTATAGTCCTTGGGGTTGCAAAGGGTCAGACACAGCTGAGTGACTTTCACTTTCACTTTCTCTATTATGAGCTCCTTCTGGAAAACTAATTAGTTCCAACAAGTAGTGTTCCTTATTAGAACAACTGAAAGAAACACTTGATGAAAAATGTCCAAAATTAGTCGACAGAAATGCATAATCTTTCAATAGGAGAATGCAAGATTGCATGTTTTTTGATGACCAGGCAAAACTGTTAGGACTTGACTGGGAAGTTCGGATTTATTCTCTGTATTCACCAGAAATTGCACCTTCGGATCTATGTATATGTCATTCTTTATAAAATTCTCTTAATGGAAAAATTTTAAATTTTCTGGAAGACTGTTAAAGGCACCTGGGTCATTTCCTTTCTCCAAAAGATAAAAAGTTTGGGGAAGATGAAATTATGAATTTTCTTCAAAAATGGCAGAAGATAGTGGAACAGAATGGTGAATACATTGTTCAGTAATGTTCTTGGTGAAAATGAAAAATATGTATCTTTATTTAGAAACCAAAGGAACTCTTTGACCAATCCAATAGTAACAAAATAATCCTGGTTCTTATGGAGGTTTCTACTCTAGTAAGTTGTGATTCTCTGTATTTATTTGTTAATATTTTCAATTCTGTGAGTAGGATTTTGACCTATCATCTCATTTCTCTTATGATTTAAGAATTCTTGATTTTTTTTTCAATTTTCTACTTGTTAGGATGCAGTGGTATCGCCCAAGCTCCTTACATGCTGGACTGGAAAAATCCTTTTATTTTTCTTTTGCTATACTTGTTACTTCTTTAATGTTTGGTCTAGGGCAACTGTACACATTTCAATTTATCAAAACCTGCTTCAAATTTATTAACTTATTTCCAGTTTAATATAAAAATACTACAGTGTATAGCTCTTTTTCCTCTTTCCCTTTTGTGCACTGCTATCGCTGTACATATTTCATTCAAATATATTACACACTGAGCTAAAATTATCAGTATTATTTTATGTAGTCATGTTTTTTAAAGAAACTGAGAAAAAGAGATGGAAAGTATGTTTACAGTGTTTGCTCTTTGATAACCCCTGTCTTAACACTAATGGTGCTATGCCACAATTAATGGCTTAATCGGTTTTCTTACTAGACTCTGGAATGTGTCCATCTTATTTTCCAGTATCCAAAAATGTGCTTAGAATTTGTAGGCCCTTGAAATATATGTTGAAAGAAAAAAACTGAACAAATGTTTTGATGATGATGTGTGCCTTTAGGCCCTAGTTAACAATTTCTTCCAGAAGTAATTAATTTAACTCTTTACTGATCAGTATGGATGGATTGTTGTTGGTGGTAATTTAGTCGCTAAGTTGTGTCCAACTCTTTGTGACCCCATGGACTGTAGCCCACCAAACTCCTCTGTGCATGGGATTTCCCAGGCACGAATACCAACGTGTCCTCCATTTTCTTCTCCTGGGATAGATGTGTTGCATTAACACTAAGCATAAATTTTCTTTGAGAAAAATGCTATTTGTTGATTTAATCTTAATATACTTATATATAGTATGGACCATAAAGAAGGCAGAGTGCCAAAGAATTGATGCTTTTGAACTGTGGTATTGGAGAAGACTCTTGAGAGTCCCTTGGACTGCAAGGAGATCCAACCAGCCAATCTTTAAGGAAATCAACCCTGAATACTCATTGGAAGGACTGATGCAGAAGCTGAGACTCCAATACTTTGGCCACTTGATGTGAACAGCTGACTCACTGGAAAAGACCCTGATGCAGGGAAAGACTGAAGGCAGGAGGAGAAGAGGGTGACAGAAGATGAGATGGTTGGATGGCATCACTGATCCAATGGACATGAACTTGGGCAAATTCTGGGAGATGATGAGGGCAGGGAAACCTAGCATGCTGCAGTCCAGGGGGTCTTGAAGAGTCAAGACTGAACAACAGCAACATACTTAAACATATTTTGTTTTCAAATTTTGATTAAAACAAACTTTTTGTTTTAATATCGCTGGGTAAAAATGTAACATATATGTATGTGTATATATATATATATATAATCATTGCATTCAGTCAACCACCAAGAATTCTGGCAGGCTACAACATTTTCAATTTATATCCAGTTAAAATAGAAGCCAGTTTAAATGTGATATACTGTTAATGAGACAGATATTAGCATGGTATTAAGAACACCACCAGGTAGAGGCAGTTTGAAATTCTGTTCTCTTCAAGAAATCTCCTGGGGCAAAACATTTTGAATCTATCAAACTCATTTTTATTGCTAGCTATTATGTGCATATCTCAGTATATATGCAGTAAACTTCTATAATGTAAGGGAATGGAAGTAGAATAATGTCTGATAAATATACATATCATCTCCTTCCTACTTTTTAAATTTGTCATAATACACATTGTTATAAATATTCTCGTGAGAAATAACTTTTGCTTATGGTGGACTCTGCACATTGTATTCGTCTTCGTCTCTTCCTTACACTTCTAACCTGTCTTAGTCTACTGTGAAGGCTAGAAAAGCTAAAGATTGCATCTCCTATATCCACTGCAACTGCTTTAATTTTGATTATGGCCTGAGTGCTGCCTTGCAGATACTTTTACACAAAGTTTGGAAGAAGTCAGGGAGCAGCTCTTATGAGCCTATGGTGTTTCTGATCTGATTCCCAGCATTACTACAGATCACTGGAAAGATAGAGGTCTCCTCTAAGAGTGTCATACTGTGGGGGAACATTTTCACTGTCTAATTTTTTTCCCCTGACTCTCTAATTGTGTTTTTTATTTTAATATTTTCTTTATTTAGCTGCACTGGGTTTTACTTGTGGCATGTGGGATCTAGTTCCCTGACTGAGAATTGAACCTGGGCCCCTGCACTGAGAGCTCATGATCTTAGCCACTGGACTACCAGGGAAGTTCCCGACTCTAGAGTTTTGAAACCAGGTTCCATGGCCCTCTGACAGTTTTTTTTCTAACATCTTCTAGTAAACTGGTTTCTATTTAAATTTAGACAAAAATATTATTTATTTAGATAAATAAATTTCTGTATTCAGAAACCAAGATTAGTACCCTGGCTGCTTGTTGTATCAAAGATGATTTCTTTTGCAAATAAGTACTTTTTCATAATTTCTTTATTTGACTTTTAGTCAAGTAACATTTTTACTAAACATTTATTATGTGAAAAACATGCTAGCTGCTTTGGGGAGAATAAAAGAAGTGCCTTTAAAGTCAGATGAAATCAAGTATTTGAGTAGCTATCATGTAAAGTTTGGGCTTCAAAAGTTGTTCAGTGGGTAGAGAATCTGCCCGCAATTCAGGAGACTCGGGAGATGCAGGTTTGACTCTTCCTGGGTCAGGAAGATCCCAAAGCCCCTCCAGTATTCTGGATAATCCCATGCAGAGATGAGCCTGGTGGGCTACAGTCCATAGGGTTTCAAAGAGCAGGACACCACTGAAGTGACTGAACATGCCTACTCATAAGGTTTGGTTCTGATCTCAAAGAATGAATGATTACAAAAATATATAAGATTGAGAGGGAGAATGTTTTGGACATGATTGGACAGGGCCTGAGAGCGATAGTTGTAGGCAGGAAAAATATGAGTCAATACAGGGCTCCAGGTCTTAAATCAAAACAATGCACCTTCAAGTGCCTCTTTAAAGAGTGCCTCATTCAGGTCAGCGATTATTCACCGGCGATGGGAGTTCAGTCAATACCATAGAGATCTGAAGCATTTTAACTGCCAGATTTATACGCATGTGCCTTATTTTACGGCAAATGTGGCATCATTAAAGACTTTCAATAGCAGAAGAGGCTTGAAGAAGGAAAAGTTTGAGAGGAATGAATTAGAGATAGATGAGTGATGAGAGGCACTAGAAAGCCAGGAAAACAGATAGCCATCTATTTTGGTAGTTGTTTAGCTGCTAAGTTGTGTCTGACTCTTTGCGACCCCGTGGACTGTAGCCTGCCAGGCTCCTCTATCCGTGGATTTCCCAGGCAAGAATACTGGAGTGGGTTACCACTTCCTTCTCCAGGGGATCTTCCCAACCCAGGGGATGAGCCCTCATCTCCTCCACTGCAGGCACATTCTTAACCACTGAGTCAGCAGGGAAGCCCATTTTGATAGTGCAGAGGCGGGGGAAAAAAAAGGCGCTGGTGATGCTAATAACGGAAGGAGATTTATGTGAGACCTATTTTAATTGTTCAAGGTATTGCATGAAACAGGCCCTTTCATGTACATTTTCAGTACTCCCTTGCACTGTTAGCAGCCTAGACTACGTTTTGTTTTTGTCTTGCTTTTTAAAAATATCAAACAGAATACATTTTTGCTGCATAGATATGTGTAGATCTTGGATTTCAGCCTAAACTCTTACTCTAGTCACCAACCAGGATTCTCAAGCATGGTTTTAAATGAATCTGTGTTCTCCCTCAATACCTCAGAGTTAAAACAGTTTTTCTAGTATTTCCCAAAGGTAATTAAATACAGACTACTCCATCCCCATTCTCAAAACATTTGTGAATGTAAACAAGTATTTTATGTTCATGGAACAGATGCTATTTTTCCTACTAAGAACCCAAAGCAAGCAGAAGTTTCTCAATGACTTGCTACATCTATGGACAGATAATTGTAACATGCCTTCATTGAGAAACTCGGTATTATGTAGTGTGGTTTTTTTTTTTTTTTTTTACTTCTTACCTTGTACAAGCACACGTATTTCCTCTTCTCTCAGTTTGGTCATTAAAGCCCAAGCTCTTTGGTTGTTGCATTCTGCCAATGTTCCCAAAGCTGCTGAAAGACCTGTCTACCACTTGATTTTTAACCTTACTATTATTACTAATTTATATTTTGACTAAAGGATTTATAATGCTATAGATCATCTAAAGATATAATTTCAGAATATGTATATTTTTATTATTCTAGCTTATACATTTATTTCTCAAATCCACTTAAGTATAATCCAAAATTTCTATATGGAAATTTTTTTTGTTATAATTTCTTTCACATTTCAAGAAACCTTTTTTTTTTTTTCCCATGAAGTGGCTGTCTCTCTTTTTTTTTAATTTTTCCTTATAATTTGATAATAGACTTATTTGTAGAGTAATAATTAATAATGGAAATGTGTAATGACTATATAAAATTAAACAATTTTATCGACATCCTATGAAACAGCTTTAGTTTATCATATTAGGTTGGTGCAAAAGTAATTGCAGTTTTGAGTTGTCAAAATTTGCCATTTGATATTGGAATGCCATTCTTAAATGTGTTTTACATCAATTTAATGTGCATTTTTTGCTTTATATTTTTTTACCAATGACTTATTGTGTGTGTGTTTGTCACTCAGTCACGTCCTACTCTTTGCAACCCCATGGACTATAGGCCGCCAGTTTTGTCTGACCATGGAATTCTTCAAGCAAGAATACTGGAGTAGGCTGCCATTCTCTTCCCAACCCAGGGATCAAACTCTGGTCTCCTGCATTGAAGGCAAATTGATTATCATCTGAGCCATGAGGGAAGCCTTATTACTTGCTGTTTATTTTACATGCATTTTAGACTGTGGACATTATATTAGACGAAAAAGCAAATTCGAGCAATTTTTTAACTTGAGTTCAAAGTTGGTCATAAAGCACCAGAGACAGCTCACGACATCAACAATACAATGCCTTTGGCCCAGGAACTGCTAATGAATGTACAGCAGCAGTGGTTTAAGAAGCTTTGCAAAGGAGACAAGAGTCTTGATAATGACGAGTGCAGGTGCCAACCACTGGAAGTGGACAATGACCTACTGAGAAGATCATCGAGGCTGACACTCCTACAAATACAGAAGCGGTCCAAGAACTCACCGCTGGCCATTCTTCAACTGGCATCTGGAGCAGATTGTAAAGGTGAAAAAGCTTAGTGAGTAGGTGCCTTGAGAGCTGACTGAAAAAAAAAATCATTTTGAAATATCATCTTCTCTTATTCTATGAAACAAGGAACCATTGCTCAATCAGATTGTGATGTGCAACAAAAAGTGGATTTTATACGACAACCAGAGATGACCAGCTCAGTGGGTAGACTGAGAAAATGTTCCAAAGCACTTTCCCAAAACCAAACTTGCACCATAAAAAGGATCATCGTCACTGTTTCGTGGTCTGCTGCTGGTCTGATCCACTACCACTTTTTACATCCCAGCAACACCGTTATATCTGAGAAGTATGCTCAGCAAATCCATGAGAGGCACTGAAACTTGCAGTGTCTGCAGCCTGCATTGGTCAACAGAAAGGGCCTTGTTCTTCTCTACTGAGACAATGCCAGACCACACATACCACAACCAATGCTTCAAACATTGAACAAATTGGGCTATGAAATCTCATTTGCCTCATTTGCTATATTAACCTGAACTCTTATCAACCAGCCACCATTTCCTGAAGCATCTCGAAAACTTTTTATAGGGAAAACGCTTCCACCATCAGCAGGAAGCAGAAAATGCTTTCCAAGAGTTCAATGAATCCTGAAGCAGGGATTTTTTGGCTACAGGAATAATCAAACACTTCTCATGGGCAAAATTGTGTTGATTGAAATGGTTCCCATTTTGATTAAGAAAGATGTATTTGATTAAATAATCAACAATTGAATCATTTAAATAATGATTTAAAATTCAGAGTCCAAAATTATAGTTACTTTTGCACCAACCTAATAGATGCTGTAATAATTTACCCTAAAAATATTATAGATTGCATGTCATTAAATATAATTTTTATTAATATTTTCATTGTGACTTTTATTTCATAGTTAATGATTTGCCCATGTGGAAAATATATGAATCTAAATGTATATAGATAATGTCTTTAAAGATAAACTTTATTAGAATCTGAATATAGTATTTTGAACATTTTGTCAGTAGAAAATAAGACACACTGCTATGAAAATCCAAAGATATTTGTTGCTTGAAAAAAAGTCATGTTGGAGAAGTTCTTATTTAGGTGACATAACACATTCTTTAAAATTGCACACATATTGAACAACTTGGTAAATATAAATTTAACAACACAATTAGATTATTTCTTTTATTATGACAGGCATAATAATGACTCTCTAAAGATATATTCATTTCCTAATCCTGAAACCTGTGGAGTATTACACATACCTACAACTACCAGCTAAGAAAGGAAAGGAATGCATTTTCCTCAGAGGGAACCTCCAGAGAGAGCTCAGTCATGTCCACACCTTGATACCAGACATCTGACCTCCAGAACGACCAGTGGATACATTTCTACTGGCTTAGGCCACCTAGTTTGTGACCATTTGTTATAGCAGTCGCAGGAAACTAGTACAACTCTATACTACAAGACCATTGATTTTGTTCTGAATTGATTTTGCAATTTGACAAAGGTTTATTGATATCCATGGGATACATCCAAACAAAAGTTGTAGGAATTATGTAGCTTACTCAGAATTAATTAAGTTTTAGTAAGACAAAGGTGAATAATAAGTTAAACACTTATGTAAAGTAAAAAAAAAAAATTACTGTTGATTTAAATAATTATCCAACTACTAGATAGTAATAATCAACCATTTATTTAATTAATCAAATCCTTAGAAATATATAGGACTCTACTGAATATCATTTAATAATAAAATGTTCACCTATTCCAATTTCCTCTGAGTAAATAGACGTCTTCACGAACAACCAAGGCAATGTTGGAGATCTTTATGAAATACCTTTGTTGCTGGTGGCGATTAGTCAATAAGTCGAATTGACTCTTGTGACCCCATGGACTGAATACCATTAGACTCCTCTGTCCCTAAGATTTTCCAGGCAAGAATACTCGAGTGGGGAGCCATTTTCTTCTCTAGGAGATCTTTCCAACCCAGGGATTAAATTCAGATCTCCTGCACTGGACATGACTGAAGTGGCTTAGCAGCAGCAGCAGCAGCACTGGCAGGTGAATTCCAGGGAAGCCCCCATGGAATACTTTACTTTTTTCTACTTTCCATATATGACTTTTTACCTTGTCATTGCAAAAATTATAGTCTTTCCTATGAATGAAAATTAACATTTAGCATTCTATCTTTTGACATCCAGAAGCAAAGTTGCATTTTGCTCCACACACACAAAAAAAAATCTAACTCCATTTACTCACATTTTAAGAAAATCAAATATATGAAAATAAATTGTTTTTTTCTCTAAACAAACCAAATATGTGGATACTTCAGTCTATAAACATGCTCAATGATGAATACTTTTTGTTTTAATCAATATGTCTTCTAAATTTTCAAAACAGAATTTCTTTCAGTGCTAACTCTTGTACTGCATAACAGTATCAATTGCTCATTTCTATGTTTCAGTATATCAAAAATGTTCTATAATAACTATTATTTTAAAAATAAATAGGCATAATTATAATTTGGTGTTTAGATCCTCAAAGAAATTTAATGATTAAAGTACAATCTTTATTGAATGCTGTGATATACCGTTCAATCTCCCACCTGTGGAACTGCATTAATATAAATCCTTGCCAGTTTTCATCATGTTTGAAACTATAAACTTTTTGCAATGGCTTCTTTTTGGAAGATACTTTTATATTTGGAAAGATGTTATGAACAAAGATAAGACACCAGAGTTATGGAAGTAGGCAATTAGATATATAGTGTATGGTGTGTTATGGATTTCAAGGGGCAAGGGAAGTAATAATAAAAATAAATTTGCTTTATTTACCTTGAATTCTAAGGCCTAACCCATTACTGTATGAAATCAAACCAGAATTATACTATAGATCTGTCCTGGAAAAGAACATGGATTAGACCAAAGGACTCCTTTTCTGTATGATGAGATCTTGAGTATGTCTAAAAAGATGAAATAAAGAAGAATGATTCTATTGAAGCAGAAATTAGAGGAAGAGTCTGTATAGTTTGGTAAGACTGTAATTACCTATGGTGATCTTTTCCACTGTACCCCTGATGGCTATATAAAGGGAAATAAGTTTTTTTAAAAAAACATGAAACTTAACATATAATTCACAAAGTATTATAATGTAATAATATATGATTTTGCAGAAGTATGCATCTTAGAACAAAGCTGTCCAACTGTAATAGAATAGAAGGCACATAAACATTTTTTAAATTTTTAGCAGTGACATTTAAAAAAGTAAAAAGAAGCAAATTAAATTAAATTTAATATAGTGTACTCCCTCCTTATCTGTAGGAGATTCAATCCAAGACCTAGAGTGAATGTCTGAAATGTGTATAGCACAAACTGTATATATATACTGTCTTTTTTCTTATTCATGTATATATATATATGATAAAGTTTAAACAAACAGCCAGAGCAAAGAGATTAACAACAATAACTAACAATAAAATAGAACAATTATAACAATATACATAATAAAAGTCATGACTGTAACCTTTCTCTCTCAAAACATCTTACTGTACAAATCTAATGTCTTTTCCATCTTAACTAAGAACTTACCAAACACTTTGGCTGTGACTTCTGCAGTTGAAGTGTGACCACAAAATTAGCATACATTTCTTTTCCTTTCTTCACAATTTCACAGATAGGAGATTTGCTCTTATTGTATATCTTAGTAACCTCAGCATACTATTTTCTTTCCCATTACTTATTAATTCAGGAGTTTTACCTGTTCATTTAAAGGAAGCACTTACACTTTCTCTTTGGCATATATGAATTGCTAGCATCACTACTCTTGCACCTTTGTGTCATAATTAAGTACAATAACACTCGCTGGGACACAAACCCTGTGATATTACAACAGTTGACCTGATGACCAAGATGGCGCCTAAGCGACTAATGGGCGGGACACGGGAGACAAAGGGATGATTCACGGACTGGGTGCCACAGAGCTGGGCGGGGTGAGATTTCATCACGCTACTCAGAACAAGCTACAATTTAGAATTTATTAATTATTTCTTGAATTTTCCACTTAATATATTCAGACCGTTGCTGATTATGGAAAGCAAAACTGTGTTAGCTAAGTATATACAATTTCAATAGGCAACCAACATAAAATTACTAATTAGATACTTTGAAAATGAAGTCACTCAGTCCTGTCTGATTCTTTGTGACCCCATGGACTGCAGTCTACCAGGCTCCTCTGTCCATGGGATTTTCCAGGCAAGAGTACTGGAGTGGGTTGCCATTTCTTTCTCTAGGGGATCTTCCCAACCCAGGGATCGAACCCAGGTGTCTAGCATCGCAGGCAGACGCTTTACAGTCTGAGCCACCAGGGAAGCTTAATTAGATAGTTTAGATCATTTTATTAAGAATAAGTGTTCAAATTCAATCTTCAAAATCCAATGTGTTTTTTACACTTCCAGTACATCTCTGATTGGCTTCACTGCTTTCCATTTCTCAACAGGTGTATATGGCTAGTAATTCCATAATGGACAGCAGAGATTTAGATACTCTTCCTGCTATTAGAAAACATAAAAAGAAGCAAAAATATTGATGTAAAAGATTTACAGAACTGGATTTTTAGAATTACTGATAGTAAAGATGAACTATATGTCTGCTTTTGTTAAAAAAGATTTTTTAAAATAATTATAATGGCTACTTCCTAAAAAGTGACTCTAGTTAAGAAGGTAAATCATGGAATTACAAGTTTGTTTTCCTATCTCTTGCATTTAAGTGTCCTAAATTTCTCTGGAATTACACGTTTACAGATGAGTGAAAATGTCTGTGTATGCATGTGTGTGTTGGGGGGTAAGATTACTTCAGGAATGTGAAAACCAGTATATTTAATATTTTTATTTTCATTTTTAAACACACAGTATCATACTAATAAACAGGTCTATTGAGATACCACACAACTTTATCTTCATAGATATTAATAGCCCTGATAAAGTGATATTTATATTTCTATAATTATTAATGTAGAATTTATTTAAATGAAATTATATTCTATAAGCATCAGGGAAAATGAAAGAAAGTGAAGTCGCTCAGTCGTGCCCGACTCTGCAGGTTGCATGGACTGTAGCCTACCAGGTTCCTCCATCCATGGGATTTTCCAGGCAAGAATACTGGAGTGGATTGCCATTTCCTTTTCCAGGAGATCTTCCCGATCCAGGAATTGAACCCGGGTCTCTCGCACTGTAGGCAGACGCTTTACTGTCTGAGGCATCAGGGAACTTGGTATTAAAAGGCATTCTTAACAAATTATTTGCAAAAAATTTTCAAGTGATTTGATAAATCTGATTTCTAATATTGAGATTATAACTATGTTACTATACTTTTTTGTAATAAAGCTAATTGGAAATTCCACAAAGCTAATATATATAAATATATAATAAGTATACTCATTTTATATTCATAAAGGGAAACTATATTAAGGGAAATTGATATCAAGGAAAACTGAAGCTCAAAATGTACTTTTCCAAAATTAGACTTTTATAAATATAATATTTGAAATCCAGAATGGACTAATGAGAAAATGAATACTCTTTCCGTTATACTGTCTTATTTCTTCAGGAAGTGTTCTGGTGTTTGGAAAAGTCAAGAAAACTGTCCTTGTGTTAGCAGACATAGGTGTGTCAGACTCCAGGCAGCACACAAGCTGGAGTTTTGTTTGTTTGCTTTTAAGTCAAGTCAAGCGTATTATTCCACTTATTTGCCATTGTGAACTCTGAGGAATAACTTTCCTTCATCAATTTATATGTCTACTATACTGCTTCTACTGCTGGCCAAACTTTTCTAGTCGCTATGCTCTTATTAAATCACATTCAATTTATAGAATGTTCCCTGCTTTCTCTTTTAGAAGAAACACCAAATTGTCTAATGTTTTAAGAAACTTTTATTGCTATTATAAATAGTGAGGAATAGACATGTGATTAAAGCCCTCTGTGCCCTCTTCTCTTTTCTTGTTTTCACTTAGGCATTACAGTTCAGTTCAGTTCAGTTCAGTCACTCAGTCATATCCAATGCTTTGCGACCCCATGGACTGCAGCACACCAGGCCTCCCTATCCATCACCAACTCTTGAAGTTTACTCAAACTCATGTCCATTGAGTCAGTGATGTCATCCAACCACTTCATCCTCTCTCGTCCCCTTCTCCTCCCTCCTTCAATCTCTCCCAGCATCAAGGTCTTTTCAAATGAGTCTGTTCTTTGCATCAGGTGGCCAAAGTATTGGAGTTTCAGCTTCAGTATCTGTCCTTCCAATGAATATTCAGGACTGATTTCCTTTAGAATTGACAGCTTAGATCTTGGAGTCCAAGGGACTCTTGAGTCTTCTCCAATACCACACAATTCAAAAGCACCAATTCTTTGGTGCTCAACTTTCTTTATAGTCCAACTCTGACATCCATACATGACCACTGGAAAAACCATAGCCTTGACTAGATGGACCTTTGTTGGCAAAGTAATGTCTCTGCTTTTTAATGAGACATTTTTTTATTAAAAATAAAGAGACATTAGGTCAGTCATAACCTTTCTTTCAAGAAGCAAGCATCTTTTAATTTCATGGCTGAAGTCACCATCTGCAATGATTTTGGAGCCCCCCAAAATAAAGTTTATCATTGTTTCCATTGTTTCACCATCTATTTGCCATGAAGTGATGGGACCGGATGCCATGATCTTCATTTTCTGAATGTTGAGCTTTAAGCCAACTTTTCAAGTCTCCCCTTTTACTTTCTTCAAGACACTCTTTAGTTCTTCACTTTCTGTCATAAGGGTGGTGTCATCTGCATATCTGAGGTTGTTGATATTTCTCCCAGCAATCTTGATTCCAGCTTGTGCTTCATCCAGTCCAGCATTTCTCATGATGTACTCTGCATAGAAGTTAAATAAGCAGGGTGACAGTGTACAGCCTTGACGCACTCCTTTCTGTATTTGAAACCAGTCTGTTGTTCCTTGTCCAATTCTAACTGTTGCTTCTAACTGTTGCATAACATTTCTCAGCAGCAGATAAGGACGTCTGGTATTCCCATCTTTTGAAGAATTTTGAAGTTCAAGCTGGAATCATGATTGCCAGGAGAAATATCAATAAGCTCACATACGCAGATGACACCACCCTTATGGAAGATAGTGAAAAGGAACTGAAGAGCCTCTTGATGAAAGTGAAAGAGGAGAGTGAAAAAGTTGGCTTAAAATTCAACTTTAGGAAAACTAAGATCTTGACATCCGGTCCCATCACTTCGTGGCAAATAGATGGGGAAACAGTGGAAACTGGATGACTTTATTTGGGGCACTCGAACTTCACTGCAGATGGTGACTGCAGCCATGAAATTAAAAGATGCTTGCTCCTTGGAAGGAAACTTATGACCAACCCAGACAGCATATTAAAAAGTAGAGACATTACTTTACCAAAAACCGTCCAACTAGTCAAAGCTATGGTTTTTCCAGTAGTCATGTATGGATGTGAGATTTGGAAAATAGAGAAAGCTGAGTGCTGAAGAATTGGTGCTTTTGAACTGTGTAGTGTTGGAGAAGACTCTTGAGAGTCCCTTGGACTGCAAGGAAATCCAACTAGTCAATCCTAAAGGAAATCAGTATTGAATATTCATTGGAAGGACATGCTGAAGCTGAAACTCCAATACTTTGGCCACCTGATGTGAAGAGCTGACTCACTGGAAAAGACCCTGATGCTGGAAAAGATCGAAGGTGGGAGGAGAAGGGGATGACAGAGGATGAGATGGTTGGATGGCATCACTGACTCAATGGGCATGGGTTTGAGCAAGCTCTAGGAGTTGATGATGAACAGGGCATCTGGGGTGCTGTAGTCCCTGGGGTCTCCAAGAGTCAGACACGACTGAGTGACTGAATTGAACTGACTTCTTTAAAAACAGAATGAGTACAGATGCTTCAGTCTAAATATGAGACAGCATGAGGACTAGCTATGGAAATTACCCCAGACCATATGTCACCTCTGTGTAGACTTAAAAATGGTTCAGCTCTCTCTTGGCAGATGCAACCTTCTACCAGGGTACGCAGTATGGTGATGGGGACAGGAGGTGAATTTGAGCCACACTAATCCCTGCAGGGGGGGTGGCTGTGTCCTCCAGTTCTCCCTCCTTTTCCCTGGTACTTATGACATAGATCTGTTCTTGGATTGGCATTGTTAACTAAGGGGGAAAAGGGCTGAAAATAAGGAGAAAATAATGAGAAATTAAGAAAACAATAGTTGAAGAAATACGTGAGGGATATTAAGAGGTTTAAAATTTCAGTGGGAAAGTAAATGAGTCATGGGTATCAAATGTACAGGGCAAAGATAGTCAGTAACTAATATCTTATTGTAATGATTTATAGTGGTGATCATTTTCAAATGAATAGAAATATCAAATCACACTATGTGGTATGTGTGCTGCGCTTAGTTGCTCAGTCATGTTTGATTCTTTGCAACCCCATGGACTATAGCCCGCTAAGCTGTTCTGTCCATGGGGATTTTCCAGGCAAAAATACTAGAGTGGGTTGCCATGCCCTCCTATGTTATATATTAGGAAGTAACTTAGTGTTGCAAGTCATTTATACTTCTAAAGCAAACAAATTATAGAAAAGGAGATCAGATTTATGGTTACCAGAGGTGGAGTCTGGAGGAGAGGTAACTGGATAAAAGTGGTTAAAAGGTATAAGCTTTCAGTTACAAGATAAATACGTGCTCGGGTTATAATGTGGCCTCCCCTGTGACTCAATGGTAAAGGATTCACGTGCCTATGCAGATACAGGTGATGAGGGTTCGATCCATTGGTCAGGAAGATCCCCTGTAGGAGGAAATGGCAACCCACTCCAGTATTCTCGCCTGGAAAATCCCATGGACAGAGGAGCCTGGCTGGCTACAGTCCATGGGGTTGCAAAGAGTTGGACGTGACTGAACGACTGAGTATGCAAACACACACAAGGACAGTGTATGACATGTAAATGTAATTAACACCAAATGTGTTAAGAGTAAACCTTAAAAGTTCTATCACAAGAAAAATATTTTTGTTTATATTTCTTTAATATTGTGTCTATATCAGATGAATGATTTTCACTAAGCTTGTGATCATCATTTCATGGCCTACATAAGTCAAATCATTCTGATGTGGCATGATTTACACAGCGCTATAGTCCAACTATATTTCAGTAAAACTAAAAGAAAAAAATGGTGGAAGTAAAGCCAAACACTGTTTTCACCCCTTGGGATTCTTGATTTAACTAACAACTCTTAATACATGGAGAACATATGTAAATCAGTCACCCACAATTAGCACTACTTGCAGTTGAAATAAATAGATATTCACCAAAAGTTAATATAATTATATTTTTGTTACAAAATATTTTTAGATGTTTATGGATCAATTTTATTAATATTATTCTCAAGAATGGAAACTTTAAAAAAAATTTATTTCTGTGTGAGGGAATGTATACAGAGTGACTAGATGTAAAGAATGTGATAATAAAAATAATTCATATCTGAATCTGCAAGTACTTACAATATGTAATACCCAGAACTCTATAGAATCATTAATACCCATTAATACCCAGTCATATAATACCGAGAACTCTCTGTCCTCATTGCATTTAGAATCCATACTGAAGAACTGAAAAAAATATCTTTAAAATTATATACTGCTAAATTGAAAGCTAGACATGTTAACTTCTAAGAGGTTAAAAATTTACGGATGTACTGGTATGTTAGGATCAGTAAGTGGCAACTTAACTGAAATAAAATTAGAGTCATATAAATGACTTGCTGGTAGATTAAGCCTTTATTTTATTTGAAATGGTTGCCATGTATGTCTCATGTTTTGATGGAGGAAGAAGGCTTCTTTGAAAATGGATCCACATTAGAGATGTGTATGGTTTATTTATTTATTTTTACTCTCATGAATTCTGCTAGTAAGTCATTTAAAGAGGAACAAAAAATAAAATCTTATAGTTAGAATATTTTATATTGCAACTCACAATTATTAGGCCTTTCTGGTAGATGAATCTCTGGTAGATTCATCTTTAGATTTCATAGAAATATGAACTCTTTCACATGTAAATTATTTATTTTAATATTTTATTAAAATTTTAATTACAATGACAAATACAAATAATATAACCACTATTTCTTAACAAACACAATTGACTGTTGTCAAGAATACAACTCACATGATGGTAATTGAAGGACATGAGGCTATTGAAGTGCCACTGATTAGCTGCATATCTTCAATGAGACAAGGGCACGTGTTATGTTTACAGAGACATTTAACTTGTCATATATTAAATGGAGTCTGGTTAAGAGAACTTTTGCTAAAAATTTAAGTGATCAGAGCCTAACAAGGAAGACTTTATGGATTCTATCTTTAGTATATTTTATTAGGTATTTTTGCATTTTCATTACAAACTCAATGAATCAAGAATGAGAAACAACAAAACAACATATAACTAGGAAGCTTAGGAACTTATCTTTCAGAAACCACTGGATCCAAGATCTGAACTAAATTCACTGTGATTATTTGTTTTAGTCCTTTATTCTGTTTTTCTTTCTCTTCATTTTCTTCTCTAGCATAGTTCCCATATTACAGCAAAAAATACCTACAGGATGCATTTTCATCACAGCCAACAATCCCTGTGAAAAAGTCCTTTTTCTGATTGTTCCAGGAAAAATCGGGTATGACTCACTGGCTGAGCTTAAGCCTCATGTGCACTCTGAACAGTTCACTCTGGCTAGGGTTGGAATTTATTGTTCAGCTGGATCTGGATCACAGTCTTGCCTCTGGAAAATGGTAAAGTCCTCCTAGAACTACGTGGACTGCCAAAGGGGATAAGTGTGTTTCTACGGTGCTGTTGAGACAACAAAAGTACATGCTTTATCCAAGTGGAAGTGTGGTATTACATAACGTTCTTTAAAACATTTGTGCAGCACTCAGGCAGAAGTAGTTAAAGCACTGCCTCCAGTGGGGCCCAGCTATGCTTCGTCTTCTCTGTCTCCCGGTTCCAAACCATTTCTGCTTCTGCATCCTACGGTAGCCTCATAAGACCTGCCATTTCCTGGTACCTAAGAAGAGGTGTTGTGCTATTAGGTTTGGTTCTTAAAATTACAAATTTTCCTCTAAATTTGTCAGAGGCCATGTTTCTGGTGATATTGCTTCATGTATTTATATTTGCAACTGCCTTCATATTGCTTCCGGAGAAAGCAATGGCAACCCACTCCAGTATTCTTGCCTGGAAAACCCCATGGGCAGAGGAGACTGGTAGGCTGCAGTCCATGGGGTCTCGAAGAGTCGGACACAACTGATCGACTTCACTTTCACTTTCATATTGCTTCACAAAATGTAATCCCCTGCATGAATTTTCTGAAATCACTAAAATGATTCTTGCTCATTCTTTTTAAAAGAAGAACTTTATAAGCTTCCATAGTTTCAACAAAGCAAAAATCTGTATCTATCCTCTAGACTATCTCTTGGACTGAGTGACACTAGAAGACTTTTCTCATTTTTCTTTAAAGCAAGTTACTCTCTTGCATTGGGTTGGCCAAAAAGTTTG
The DNA here is from genome assembly GCF_014754425.2 of Oryx dammah. Classification (NCBI taxonomy): domain Eukaryota; kingdom Metazoa; phylum Chordata; class Mammalia; order Artiodactyla; family Bovidae; genus Oryx; species Oryx dammah. The sequence goes on along the minus strand of NW_024070203.1, from coordinate 87,064,657 downwards.
TTCAGGTTTTTCTGTAACAGCTTATAGGAAAACTTGAACGGATATTCTTGCAAACCCCAAACAATCTTCTTGAAGAACCGTAGCAGTGCTTTGAGATAGTAATCTAATTTTAACAAATTTATACCTTTCTTTTGGTAAATCCATTTTACATGACTATGGGTGAGTTACATATGTACAGCCTCCTATATTCTTTTGGGACAATAACCACATGATTAGTTTTGATTCTTTAAATATTAGCACTACTGAATTTATATCAGTGGTATTGTTACACATTTTGGATCCCAACCAAGTGTTTATTCAAGATTTCCCAAACTACTAGTTAATCACAAAATGATCAGGTCTTCAACTTCTGTGAAACACAGTGGATATTTACATTGCTTGTAAAAAGAAAGAAAAGTAAGACTGCCAAGGGGCTTAATCTACCTGTGACTATAGTATTCTTATTTTGTATTTTAATGTTTTTGCATGTTTATGGCCAATGACAAGCACATGAGCAATTACTCATAAGTCCATATGTTGTTTTTCAAACTTTAATAAAAGTGTTATTTATATATTTTTTATTCAGTCTAGGACTTTACAAGACTTAGAAGTTCCAGATAATAATATTCCATAAAAGTCCTTTGTTGAAACAAGACAAATCTTGGATCAGTAGAGCACAGACATGTCGAACCTGTGTTTCTCTCCTGATCTCTTTAGGCTCCCACATTTTACAAAAGCATTTAGGAGATAGTTACAATTTGTCTGGAAAATTCCATGGAAAAGGAAGCATGGTGGGCTACAATCCACAAGGTCACAAAGAGCAGGACACTACTGAGCAACTGAGCACACACACACACACACACACACACACACACACACAGCAATGAGCTTAATAATTGCCCTGAGAAAAATATGCACATTCATATTCATTTATGCTTAAAGGCTATAGCAGTTCTGCCTGAAGTTCTCAAATGGCATACTTTCATTTTTTGAATTATGCATTATTTAAATTTTCACCATGTTTATGAGGAAAAGGCCATTTTCCAATGTTTATTTTAACAAAAAGCAAATTCTTCACCCAGAAAGTTTGGATAGATTTTATACTAAAATACCGTGCACCTAAATTCTATTTTAGACAAGACCATTATTGAACTTGAGAGATTTCCTTCTTTTTACACATACTATATTAATATTAATCCACTTATGTTTGCTTGACAAATATTATTTTAGAAAATGTTGCTGAAACTTATCTGGAAGTAATATTTGCCGTAAAATATAAAACATAAGTCAAATTTGTGTTGCTATTCAAGAATGAATGACATGTTTGAATAAGGTGACAATAATTATTCAAGCATTTTACACAGAACAATTTTATATGCTTAAGCAGTTATTCTCAAGAAGTACTTTGGCCCCTTAATTTATTCATGCATTTATGAATATTTAAGACATAGTTTTAAAGAGTAGAAATATGTAATACTTGGACAAACCTTTCAGTCATGAAAGTGATATAAATAATTTTCAATGTGTGTGAACTACAAGAATATCACTTAAGAAACTACATCAACCACTCATTCAGTGTCATGCCTTACCTGGGATATCTTTGAGAAGAAAGTGATATTTTTTATCATAGGGACCACTTATACCTTATATTTTGTTGTAGTGTTCTCTTAACTAGAATAATACAGGTTTGAAAATTATTTATTGTTAAATAAGTGGTAAGAGATATAAAAAAATGTTAGTTAAAAATATAACATTTTTAACAGTTTAGTTACTCTTACTATATAATAATGTTAGAAAAGATATGTCAGCAATAGAAATAATTTGAGTAATACTCACCAAGACAAAAATCTTCCCTTCCATCTTATATCTTGCATTTTCCTGTTTTTTTTTTTTTTAGAAGACTGATCATATTTAGTGGCAGCCTCTTCTAGAATATTAGTGAGATCCTTGCTGATACCAGAAGTACATGTAATAAAAATGTGAATATTTTAACGTGCGTTAAAATAGTTAATTTGATTAAATTTTCATGGAGTAGATTATACCAATGTTGATGCTATGGTTCGGTCGCTCAGTCGTATCTGATTTTTTGCAGCCCCAAGGACTGCAGCACGCCAGGCCTCCCTGTCTGTCACCATCTCCCAGATCTTGCTCAAACTCATGTCCATTGAGTCAGTGATGCCATCCAACCATCTCATCCTCTGTTGACCCCTTTTCCTCCTGCCCTCAATCTTTCCCAGCATCAGGGTCTTTTCCAATGAGTCAGGTGGCCAAAGTATTGGAGCTTCAGCTTCAGCATCAGTCCTTCCAATGAATATTCAGGACTGATCTCCTTTAGGATGGACCAGTTGGATCCCCTGGCAGTCCAAAGGACTCTCAGGAGTCTTCTCCAACACCACAGTTCAAAAGCATCAATTCTTCGGCACTAAGCTTTCTTCATGCTCCAACTCTCACATCCATACATGACTACTGGAAAAACCATAGCTTTGACTAAATGGACCTTTGTTGGCAAAGTAATGCCTCTGTTTTGAATATGCTCTCTAGGTTTGTCATGGCTTTTCTTCCAAGCAGCAAGCGTCTTTTAATTTCATGGCTGCAGTCACCCTCTGCAGTGATTTTGGAGCCCCCCATAATAAAGTCTGTCACTGTTTCCATTGTTTCCCCAACTATTTGCCATGAAGTGATGGGACCCAATGCCATTATCTTCCTTTTTTGAATGTTGAGTTTTCATTAAAGTATAGAGATTGAATTAAACACATAGACACACTCATAAGATTCACATATATGCAGTATGCAAGAAGATCATACTGTCATTTGTGGGAAAGTAATGTAAATCAAATATTTTATGTGGTAAGCAGATTGTTTGAAAAACTAAGGAAGTAGAAAAAATATGGCAACTCAATATAATACAGAGGTGTTATTTCAAAAGATTAGGGACAAGATAGTTTATTAAATGCCTAATTGTTGGACAAGTATTAAAAAGAGCCAAATGCATTCAGGTGGATTAAAAGCCTCTGTGTAAACTAGGATGTCATAGCACCATTACAAGGGAACACTGGCAAATTTACTTCCTAACTTTTGGTGGGAGATGCTCTTTTAAGAGGCCTGGCGTGCTGCGATTCATGGGGTTGCAAAGAGTCGGACACGACTGAGCGACTGAACTGAACTGAAAGAAACATGTAAAACATGAAACTAAAATTTCAAAATTGAAATATTAATCTTAGAATAATAAAAATTCAGTACTCTGCATGGCAGTGTGTTCATATCAGCAAGCTGATAAAATTGTTGCACACCTGAGAAAAATAATTTCTAATATAAAATGGCTCTTAACCAATCAATTGTAAAATCTCAGGTGGGTAGAAAGAGAGGGAGGGAGAGGAAATGAAGAAAGAATGAAAAGACAATTCTTATCATTCACCTTTGCTCATCATTTAGAAAATTCAATTTTATTTAATTGACATTTTCTATTTGTCTGATTGACAATCATTCACAATTTCATTAACAAAGATTTTCTAGGATTGGAAAACAAGAATCTTCTGTGCTTTTAGTTAGGCATATCGCTTGGTGTGACATGCTTCAAGATTAATTTAGCAAAATCTATAAAAGCATAACGATCTTCCTATTAATAAGTTTTATTTCTAAAAATTTATACTACCAGTAAATGTGCACTTGTTTATTCGAAGATATATGTGCAACAATTTTTTTTTTTTGCTCTAGAAAGCAAATATCCATCAATAACGGGCTGGTTAATAAATTAGGGAACATTTGTATAATGGGGATCTTCCCAATATAGAGAATGAAGCATATATAGGTGCATAATATACCTTCATAAAGTACATTTGCATCTGTATATGTACAAATAAATGAACAAATGCATAATGATATACAAGATACACTAAAAAGGGAAAAAGTGCCAGACAGTGGGTAATTATTATTTTCTATATAATATTTATATTTGATGCAGCTATTTAAATATTGATATGAATTTTTAAATATATGCATTATAAAATATAATATTAACAGAATGGCTGGAGAAGAAAGATTATGTGGGTTTGAATCCTGCCTGTACTACTTTCTAATTTTGAGGCCTTGGGTAAATCATGTAACTTCTCCGTGCCTTATTTTCTGTTTGTAAAATGGGGTAATAATCGCACTTTTAGCAGAAGGTGTTCTTTCTGTGTTTGTAACTGGCAGGATAGAGATATCTCAATTTTATTAATCTTCTCAAAGAAACAGCTTTGATTTTCATCTATTTTCCCTGTCATTTTTCTGATTTCTTTTTCATTGATTTGTACTCTATCTTTATTAGTTCCTTTTTCCTGTGTATTCTGACTTTAATTCACTCTTTTAGTATCTTAAGCCAGAAACTGAGGTTACTGATTTGAGATCTTTTCTTCATTTTTAATATTGCCATTTAATGTTATTCTCTCTAAGTCCTGCTTTGGATGTATATGCAAATTTTGGTATGTTACTTGTTTTGTTTTCATCTTTCAAAATGCTTTCTAATTTTCTTTATTTTTCCTCTTTCACCTTGGAAATATGTTATTAAACTTAAAAATATTTTAGATTTAATTTTGTTTTGGTTAAAGCACATATTTTGTATGATTTAAATATCTTTAAGATTATTGAGACTTTTTATATGGCCCAGAATAGGGTCTATGCAGTATGTGTTCCATGCGTACGTGTATCCAATGTATATTTTGCTATTATTGGGTGGAATATTAGTTTTAATTAAGTGTGGGATATTTTGGATGTCATTTCTTAAAGTGCTCACTCCCTCTTTTTTGGGTATGCAAATAACACATACTAGATGGGTTAAGCCTGTCCCATGGCTCAGTGCGCTCTCTTCTCTGTGTGTCTGTGTGTACAGGTTTGATCCTCCTTTTTTCTCCTTCTCCGCTTCATTTTGGATAATTTCCATTATCATATCTTCTAAGTGACTAATCATTTTGTTTGTAGTGTCTGACGTGTAGGTTGTATATTTTTCATGCCAGATACTTTAGTTCTCATCTCTAGAAATGTGATTTGCATGATTTTTGTATTTTCCGTGTTCCTACTTAACATGTTCTCTTTCCACTAGTTTATGGGGTGCATATGCCGCACAGGTCTCTGACTCTTTCTTTTCTCTTCTGGGATTCATATCACGCGTATGCTCTATTATGCAATGATGTCCCACAATCCGCTACGTTCTCTTCACTTTTCGTACTCTTGTTTTGTTTGTTTTTTTTTAATCCTTTTTCTTCTCCTTAATTTCTTGCTCTTAAGCCTCAATAATTTTCAGTCCTGCCTTCAAGTGTGCCGATTCTTTCTTCTGGCTAGTCAAAAGCTAAGTCCTTGCAGTGAATTTTTCAATTCAGTTATTTTAATTCTTCAGTTCTAGAATTTTTATTGAGTTCCTCTACATCATTTTTTTATGTCAATTATTTACATGTCTATTCTCTCTTTTAATTTACTGAACATCTTTATGATGGCTATTTTAAATTCTCTGTTAATTCATATTTCTTCATTTCTTTAGGATCATTTTCTTATGATTTCTTTCTTTGAATGTCCCATATTTCCCTGCTTTTTGTGTGTCTAGATATCTTCTGTCAGAACTTTGGAATGTGAAAAACCAACTACTTCTCCCAGTCTTTGTGACATAGTTCTGCACAGGTAGGAAGCTATTCCGTCAGCCTAGCTAGATAGTCTAGCGATCTTTGAAGCCTTTTCCGGGAATGCATTTTCTCTGGTCTTGTGTGTCTAATCTCCTTGTTGAAGAGGTTTGCCAAGTCCCAGTCAGGAGTGCCACACACTGTCTGCATGTCGTACTGTAGATTCTGGAACACACTGGGAGGCTTTTGTTCTCAGTGGCCCTCACCTGGTACCCTGTTTCCGTCAGTGCTCAGTTTCAGACAGTCCAGCAGCACACAGAAAGCCAGAGCGGTGGACGCCTGCCTCCCTCTTCTCCCTCCCCTGAGGGAGAGGCCACAAGCTGTTCTGGACTTTGCTGCACCATGAGTGTTCTGGAGAACATGCTCCTCAGCTCTTATTTGTTCTCACAGGTCCCCAGGCATCTAAAGTGTACTGAGTTCTATCTGTGCTCTCAGAGAAGCAGGGCAGAATCCAATGGCTCAGGAAGTTCCCCTGAAAGTTTAAAGCTTTGGACATACAATCCAGCCTTCTGTCTCCCTCCCTGGACAGAAACCAGAGGCAGTAATTTTCTCCTGATCCTGTGGAGTTGTGCTGGGGGAGGGTGGGGTGGAGAGACGATGACAAGTGTATGCCATGGGTATTTTTTAACCAGCTTTGATATGGCTGGTTTTGTGCTTACCTGGGTGGCAAGAGACTCTTATTTAGTTTCTGGACTTCTGACAAATAGACCCAGTCTATGGATTGCTGTGGAATCAGTGTCTCTGGGAGAGGAAGAAGGGTCTTGGGTTTGTTATTATACCATATTGGTCAAAACCAACTTATTTTTACTCTGTAATTATGATATACCTCTACCAGAGACCACATTATAAATCAGTTGCTAAAAATGTTTATTTTAGAAAATGTTTTATCTAATGTAATTATGAAATAATATATAAGCAATGCCTACATTTATTATATACTTGTATGCTGAATATTACAAAGCATAACTCTACTCTTACAAACATTGACTGTTACAGTCATCAGCCTTTTCCTATATCTTGCCAGATTTTTAATTCAGAAGCAAACAGCTTTTGCATATTTTCAACCAAAGTTGAATATTATAGAGTTAATGAACGCATTTCCACTGGCTTTTATAAAATTAGCATATTCCATGTCAGAAACAGTTTCTAAAGTTATGAATTTTAGTGAAGTGAAATGAAGTGAAAGTCACTCAGTTGGACTATATAGTCCATGGAATTCTCCAGGCCAGAACGCTCCCTTCTCCAGGGGATGGTCCCTTCTCCAGGGGATCTTCCCAACACAGGGACTGAACCCAGGTCTCTGGCAGTGCAGGCAAATTCTTTACCAGCTGAGCCACTGGGAAGCCTGAGAATATGGGAGTGGGGAGCCTATCCCTTCTCCAGTGGATTTTCTCAACCCAGGAATCAAACTAGGGCCTCCTGCAATTCGGATAGCAGGAAGATTCTTTACCAGCTGAGCAATCAGGGAAGCCCCTTGAATTTTAATGGAAGCATAATATAATATATTCAATGGATTATCACATTTTATTTAAGCTCTTCCTGTTGATTTTCAAGTTGCATAACATATATTACACATACAGTTTTGTCTACTTATATATTTAAATACCTGATTATTTCCTTAAGAAAAAATCTTACAGTTAATCCATTTCATCAATGTGTCTAAAATGTTAAAGAATTTTGACACGTGTTGTAAATTTATTTCTTATAAAACTTCAAACAACTTTTTCATTTCATTTAGACCATTAGTATATTTAAAGACCCAGTGTGCAGGAGAATAACATATAGTTTATAACAGAGGATGTATCATGTATCAGAGGGGAAAAGCGAGTCATTTTTAAAGTAAAAATGTTATTGGAAAAAAAAAAATTTGTTAACATCATGTTCAGTTCAGTTCAGTTCAGTTGCTCAGTCGTGTCTGACTCTTTGCGACCCCATGAATCGCAGCACGCCAGGCCTCCCTGTCCATCACCAACTCCTGGAGTTCACTCAGACTCACTTCCATCGAGTCAGTGATACCATCCAGCCATCTCATCCTCTGTCATCCCCTTCTCCTCCTGCCCCCAATCCCTCCCAGCATCAAAGTCTTTTCCAATGAGTTATCATGTTAGAATGTATTAATCAGGCTCTACCAGTTCTAAAATTCAAACATGGCATAGGGTAAGAATTAGGTTTGGGGTATATTGAATACCTTTGATAAAATAAAAAAGGAAACTTTGACAAAAGTGTTAGAAAATTATCTGCACACATGGGAGGAAGTTCAATAAGCTATTTAACCTGACAGTATGCTACAGAAGTTATTTAAGATGGAAATGGACTATAGCCTGCCAGCTCCTCTGTCCATGGAATTCCCCAGGTAAGAATACTGGCGTAGGTAGCCATTCCCTATTCAGGGATCTTCCCAACTCAGAGATGGAACCCGGATCTCCTGCATTGTAGGTGGATTCTTTACCCTTTGAAACACCAGGAAAACCCAATTATTAACTTGAAACTAGAAATAGCAATAATGAGTATGGGTATGCAATTTATATTGAATATGCAATTTATATTGAGTTGTTTAATGTGAAAATAATGTGATTAAGAGGAAAAAATAGTTTCAGAGGAATAAACAAATGATATTATAAAATAAGATTAATAAAAAAGTTTATGAAATCTAATTTAAAAAATAATATTCCATTTAAAAATGAAAATAGAATTTATCACATTTTTAAAAGTTGTTTGAAAAATGTTAAAAATAACAATTTCACACTTTTTTCTCATCATAATAATGTACACAAAAATGAAGCTGGATCATCAGTAGTTGTAATGAAATGTACTTTTGCATAAATACCATATAAAGTGATTGAACTAATTTGAGTATAAATGACCAATGTTCTGAAGAAATGTAATAAAATAAATTTTCTTTATTTGGTTTACCTACACTGGTCCAGACTACATTAAGATGTACAAAGTGGAATATATCTTGAAATAAATTAATTATTGTGAAGTTAATGAGGTAAATCACTTTTTCAAGCAATGAATAAATTTAATTATCATCTAGGTATAAATGATAGTGAAAGGGAAAGTGAAGTCACTCAGTCGTGTCTGACTCTTTGCGACCCCGTGGACTGTAGCCCACCAGGCTCCTCTGTCCATGGGATTCTCCAGGCAAGAATACTGGAGTGGGGTGCCATTTCCTGATGCCTAGGTATAAATTATAAATGCGTCATACTACTCATGTTCTTTCTTGACCAGTCCATTTAGTACATGATTATTCATCTCTAATATAATATTGCTTAAGTAATTTAACTGAAATCAATGTAGATGATTATGTAGTGTCAGAATGAAGTTGCTAATCAGCGTATCCTTGTTAAATGGACAATTACAATGATTATAATTTATGGTTGAAATATTTTAATATGATTGTCAGGTGAAAATGAAGAAACTGTTTAATATGAAAATAATTTTCTTCTATTAATTTAGTGATATTTATAAAGTACTCTTTCTTGCAGATTAATTTAGATTAACTCTTCAGTCCTCTAAAAAACTCTATGAAATAAGGTCATTTTGCCATTTCAATTGAAAATAGAATTTGATTCCAAATGTCAGGCTAAACACAGACACGTATGCATGTGAACACACACATACACACACACACACAGAGATATGGAACAAGATTCATCACAGTGCTAGGCAAAAGAAAGAATAATGGTATCCATGAATCAGAAATATTTTTGGAAGATGACAAATTACATTTTTTATGTTATTTGAAATTTTTTTTTAATATTTGTTTGCTTAGCATATAGTCAATCATTGGTAATGTCACCTAAATTCTTTGATGATCGACCCCTGCTGCATAGAAAGAAATATTCTGGCACTTGACCCATATTTGCTTACTTATGACTACTTTTGTGGGATAAAAGTTCTAAGTTTGGTAATTATGAAGCTTGATTTATTCTGTGGAACTGTAAATGTAACTGACCTTCAGTTAAATATTAGTCCTTTCTACAAAACTTTCTCTTTTATTACATTAATAGCAATGCTTCCATTTCTTAATGTAATAAAAGAGAAAGTTTTGAAGAAAGGACTAATATTTAACTGAAGGTCAGTTACATTTCTTAAGTCAACAGTTCATAGGTGATATAAGAAACAATAACTATGTAAGATAATGGGAACCATGACTTAAATATATGTATATTTATGTTTATAACATATATATAGTTATTTTATAATAGAATTGTGGCTATAATTAATGATGTTGGTTGGCTAATATATCTAGAAATACATATTTTATTAAAGGCTCAATTTCCCTAAAATAGTATCTTCATATCTGTGGGACTCTTTTGAAACCTGGAAAGAAATTTTTTCCTGGGGATTTAGAGATGCAAAACAACTTTATAATTTAAAAATCAATGTTTGGTACCTTATAGATTGCCAGGAAAAATATCAATAACCTCAGATATGCAGATGACACCACCTTTATGGCAGAAAGTGAAGAGGAACTAAAAAGCCTCTTGATGAAAATGAAAGTGGAGAGTGAAAAAGTTGGCTTAAAGCTCAACATTCAGAAAATGAAGATCATGGCATCTGGTCCCATCACTTCATGGGAAATAGATGGGGAAACAGTGGAAACAGTGTCAGACTTTATTTTGGGGGGCTCCAAAATCACTGCAGATGGTGACTGCAGCCATGAATTTAAAAGACGCTTACTCTTTGGAAGGAAAGTTATCACCAACCTAGATAGCATATTGAAAAGCAGAGACATTACTTTGCCGACTAAGGTCCGTCTAGTCAAGGCTATGGTTTTTCCTGTGGTCATGTATGGATGTGAGAGTTGGACTGTGAAGAAGACTGAGCGCCAAAGAATTGGTGCTTTTGAACTGTGGTGTTGGAGAAGACTCTTGAGAGTCCCTTGGACTGCAAGGAGATCCAACCAGTCCATTCTGAAGGAGATCAGCCCTGGGATTTCTTTGGAAAGAATGATGCTAAAGCTGAAACTCCAGTACTTTGGCCACCTCATGCAAAGAGATGACTCATTGGAAAAGACTCTGATGCTGGGAGGGATTGGGGGCAGGAGGAGAAGGGGACGACAGAGAATGAGATGGCTGGATAGCATCACTGACTCGATGGACGTGAGTCTGAGTGAACTCCGGGAGATGGTGATGGACAGGGAGGCCTGGCGTGCTGCGATTCATGGGGTCGCAAAGAGTCGGACACAACTGAGCGACTGAACTGAACTGACCAGAGATGGTGTAGAGGTTACTCCCAATCCCATGATCTCTGGTTAAGAATTTTCAGAGAGATTTTCTCTTTTCTTTTTCCAGTCAAATAGTGCCACAACTTGAGGAGGAAAATATCTTCAGTAACTCTCTCTGTAAGGTGGGATTTTCCCAGTTCACCCCACAGGAATATTGCTCTTGGGGGTTTTATGAAGGAGCATGCGCATATCTGATCTCTCAGACAGACTTTGCCACTGGCTCTAGGGCTTTCTTCATCCTGTGACTGCACTCTCTTTTTATTTCTGGCTTTTGAAGTTGGTGGTTTTGTCTGTTTGTTTTTGCCTAATACCACCTCATATACTTAAAAACATTTCATCCAGAATTTTTAGTCATGCCGCTTGGTTTCATAAAAACCTAAGGCGCCATGCTATGAATTTCCTCTTGTGCTCAGTTGACTTCTTGGGAAAATTGAAATTCAGTATTGAGATGTTGCATTTGTCCATCAAATATTTATTGAATGGCTACTTTGCAAGTAGCTGCATGAATGAAAGATAAAAATAAAGATCCTTGTCTTGATGAAGCTTGCATCCTAATGGTTAAAGGACATAACACACAATAAGCACAAGAAATAAATGAGTGAATTAGCATGTTAGATCATAACAAAACCATGAGGAAAAAGAGAATAGGGTAAGAGAGCTGGGAAAGAGAGGGCTAAACTGTAGGACGATCTGTCACGGTAGACTTCATTGAGGGGGCAGAATCTGAACAAAGACGTGGTGAGTATAGGTGAGTGTGTCTTCGCCCCTGACTTGTAAAAGGCTCTCAGTGCAGTTGAGTTGCTCAGTCGTGTCCAACTCTTTGTGACCCCATGGACTGCAGCACACCAGGCCTCCCTGTCCATCACCAGCTCCAAGAGTTTTCCCAAACTCATGTTCACCAAGTCAGTGATGCCATCCAACCATTTCATCCTCTGTCGTCCCCTTTTCCTCCTGCCTTCAATCTTTCCCAGCATCAGGAGCTTTTCAAATGAGTCAGTTCTTAGCATCAGGTGGCCAAAGTATGCTTCAGCATCAGTAAAAAGCTCTAAGCACCAATATTTGTCCTACCTTGGAGCATGGAATGGGAGGAAAAGGGAGAAAAGAGCAAGAATGTGGAGAAGAGAGGGTTCAGGGAATCTAACATCAAGTCTGGACCTTCTTCATCTATCTTAATTTTTAATGAGCAACCAATCATATGCTGTTACTTTCTGTGAAATGATTCTATAAATGTATTGTGTTAGTAAATTATTTTCTTGGAGAGGCTTCCCTAGTAGCTCAGATGGTGAAGAATCTGCCTGCAATGCAGGAGACCTGGGTTTGGTCCCTGGGTTGGGGAAGATCCCCTGGAGGAGGTCGTGGCAACCCACTCCGGTTTTCTTGCCTGGAGAATCCCCATGGACAGAGGAGCCTGGCGGCCCACAGTCCACAGAGTCACAGAGTCAGGCACAACTAAGTGACTAAGCACACAAATTCTTTTCTTGGAGTGCTTTCTGAGGATGTTCACAATTTAAATTTCTTCCACCCATATTTCTCTGGATTTTCTCTATCAATAATTAATATAACCTTTTTTCCCCCAAATCTCATACTTGTGAGATTAGAGAAATGCTCACATATTTTTATTTCTATGTAACGTGACAAGTACTTAACTTGCATGAGAGAGTTTTACATATAGTGCTCATACTTTAGAATAATGACCTATTTTAACCTGCCATGAATTCAGAAGGTGTAGGATACTAGGAAATTAGTCAGCGATCAATTTTTCTGACACATATTTCTATTCAATATTTGCTTCCACTTAGCCATAAATATTCTTACATGAATATAAATATAGATTTTCAAATAATAAAGAGGCAATGTTTAATATTGGTTAAAGTTTCATTAGTACGGACCCTTACAGAAATACTCAGCATTTGTAAATACAAAGTTCTTTCTAATCAAGATTTTTCTTAGCAACATTGCAACAGCAAAAAAATATATTTATAAGGAAAACATATTCAAAAATATTTCCCCAAATTGAAAGTAAAGTTCAAAAGTAGCACTTGCTAGCATTTGTTTCTTTAATATTGTTCTTTTCCTAGTAATCAAGTTTTACAAGAACTGGTATCCATTCAGCTAATGTGTGTCCTGCTAGAGGTGCATCAGTCTTACTGATACTCTGATACAAAACTGTGTTTTGGTCTGTTAGGCTAATGGACTCGAGCTTATCTTAATTAAGAAGGTGTCCTTTAACAATCTTTCAATCACTAGTTCCCATTTAAACTGAGACCTTAACTGTTCCAATGCTGATTCTAATAGCCAGCTGGGAATTATCTTTCTTATCATGACTTCTTCTAACTGACCTGAAAATTGGAATAAAATTAATTTATTAGATTTTTTTTTTTACTATTTCCTGGTATATAATAAACAACAGGAAGGAAAAGAATAATACCTGATGTTCACTTTCTATGAATCTTTCTGATTTTCTTCCCTTTCGTATTTACCTTTAAGATAAAATCAGTTTTCCTCTTTTCATAACGATCTAATAATTTCATGTTTTAGAATATGAGTGTGAGTTTTGATGAGGCTCTTTAAAGCTTAAGTTTGAAATACAAATAAATTTTATTGCCTGAATATTACCTTCAAATAATAACAAATAATATTTCTCCTGTGTAGTCCATGACTAAATCTTTCCACTTAAAACTGTATTATAATCCTTTGGATATTTCTATGTTGTTCATCATTTTCTGTGTAACCCAAGAGGAAAAGGTATGGAGATGACAACATCTATCTTGACATCACTGGCCTACGTTCTTTGCAATGGGAAGCAGGACCAAAGGCTGAACGATTCAAATTAAGAAACACAAGAGAGAGGTGTTAGATCTTTACAGGCAGTAGGTGCAATTCTTTTCCTGGTCAAAAGTATCTAAAATTTCGTATTTAAGTGTAATGAGACCATATTTTTGTGATGTCATTAAATTCAGCCTGCTTACTTAGAGGAAAAGTGTTTTGCTGTGTGGTCTTCATTAAGATAAACATTTTCTATGATTAGTATAGAGACTATAGAGAATTAGGCAGCAGCTGTCCTCTCTAAGGAGGGAGCTTACTTCATAGGTTTTACTGCAATGGTTCAGCTTTTCCATTGTTGCCTTGCCTTTAATACAGAGACAAATTGATCTCTATTCACTATGATACTATACATGCTTCTTTATATTCTATATAAGGCTTGACTTTCAAGAAAAGATTTATGATAGTGCTGCTCGAAAAGTTAAGAATAGTGGGCTTTTTTAGTATCTGCTTAAATGTATCCTTCTCTTACCCATAACATTGTCAGAAGACTCTCTGCTTTTCTTTATGTCCTATTGATTGATTACAAGAAGTAAAACAATGTCTGCTATCATATCACATTTTGGCAAAAGGCTACTTTTTACTTTTTTTAATTGTTGTGTCTATAAAAAGATTCCCATGTCTATACAATTTACACATAAGCCCATAGTTATATTATGCTCTGATGTTTGAAGATAACTTATAATGTTATTATTTAATAAACAATGTATAAAACAGTAGAAGAGTTACACAAATTTTTATTCAAGCAAAATAAATGACTTGTGACAAATAACCTTCTACTTCCTTTTTTACTATACACTTTGAGCTCTGAAGCTCTAAATGTTCAAGATTCACAGATTTTTCTCTGTCTTTTTTTGAGACAGTTGTTAAATCACTGGCAGTTTGAAACAAGCCATGGCATGAATACCTGCACTATGAAAATCATCAAATGCTACAATTTGGGGCTTGCTCCAAACTCCTCTTCCTCTCCTCCACCTCACAGTTTACTAGCACACCATACCAAATTCTTGTCAATGTTTATTTCTATTTTAGGTGCTGGTATAAATATCCAACATAAATTTTTCATATAACAAGCATTGCCTGTATACTGTCATTCATTAAGAAGTTTACTATTAATAGTTGTTGGATTAAACATGCCAACTTTTATTGTCCTAGTAACTAAAATAATATCTTCTAGAAGATTATGTGAAACAGTGAATTATCTCTTTTGTTTACAGTGATTGTGGAAAGTGGAAATATAATCTCTTTTGTGGCTTATATTAATTCTGGATATTGTCAGATTTATAGAAATATCGTAGGATTTTCAAAACCACAATCAAGAAAAGTGGTAAGTTTTAAATGTATATATTCTTTTTAACTGATTACTCTAATAAATAGAAGATATTAAACATGGTTTTCTTGTGTTTATTGATCATTTATTATTTGTCTTGTATTGTGAAATGGCTGTTAAATTTTTTAAACTAATTTTCATTACATTTATTTTATTCTTGTTACTGAGTTATAATATGTAAAATAAATTGTAAGACATGTTGAGTTGTAAGACTTAGAAATGACCTAGAAGCACATTAAAGAAGCTTGACATTATTTATCAAAGAAATGCAAATTAAAACCACAACAAAATACTTTTATAAGCATATCAGATTGGTTAAACTATACTTAACATATCACTCAGAAATTCCACTCTACATATTTACTCAAGAGAAATAAAATACACATTTACCAAAAGTCTTATGTGAATCTTCACATGTCAAAACATAAGTAATAATCTAAAAGTCCACCGACAGTGAGATGAAGAAAACATTGTGGTGTATTCCTTCATTGGAATATCATGCCTCAACTAAAAGAACCTCATGCACACAAGAATATGGATGGATCTGGAAGCATTAGGTTGGGCAAAAAAGTGAAACTCAGAAGAATGGATTCTGTATGATGTCAGTTTTATGAAGTTCTAGAATAGGCAAGTTCTAGTTCAAAGTGGATTTAGGAAAGGCAGAGGAATCAGAGGTCAAATTGCCAACATCCGTTGGATAATAGAAAAAACAAGGGGATTCCAGAAAAATCATCTACTTCTGCTTCACTGACTATGCTAAAGCTTTTGACTGTGTCGATCACAACAAACTGTGTAAAATTCTTAAAGAGATGGGAATACCAGACCACCTTACTGGCCTCCTGAGAAATTTGTTTGTAAATCAGGAAGCAATAGTTAGAACTGGACATGAAACAATGGACTGGTTCAAAATTGGGAAAGGAGTATATCAAGCACATCAAGGTGTATATTGTCACCCTGCTTATTTAACTTATATGCACAGTACATCATGTGAAATGCTGGGATGAAGCAAAGCTGGAATCAAGATTGCTAGGAGAAATATCAATAACTTCAGATATGCAGATGACACCACTCTTATGGCAGAAAGCAAAAAAGGAATTAACGAATCTCTTGATGAGGTGAAAGAGGAGAGTGAAAATCCTGGCTTAAAACTGAACATTCAAAAAAGAAGACCATGGCATCCGGTCCCATTACTTCATGGCAAATAGATGGGTAAACAATAGAAACAATGACAGACTTTATTGTCTTGGGCTCCAAAATCACTGCAGACGGTGACTGAAGCCATGAAATAAAAAAACACTTGCTCCTTGAAAGAAAACCTATGACCAACCTAGACAACATATTAAAAAGCAGAGACATTACTTTGCCGACAAAAGTCCATCTAGTCAAGGCTATGGTTTTTCCTGTGGTCATGTATGGACGTGAGAGTTGGACTGTGAAGAAGGCTGAGCACCGAAGAATTGATGCTTTTGAACTGTGGTGTTGGAGAAGACTCTTGAGAGTCCCTTGGACTGCAAGGAGATCCAACCAGTCCATCCTAAAGGAAATCAGTCCTGAATATTCATTGAAAGGATAGATGCTGAAGCTGAAGCTCCAATAATTTGGCCACTTGATTTGAAGAATTGACTGATTGGAAAAGACCCTCATTCTAGGAAAAATTGAAGGTGGGAGGAAAAGGGGGTGAGAGAGGATGAGATGGTTGGATGGCATCATCGACTCAATGGACATGAGTTTGAGCAAACTCCAGGAGTTGGTGATGGACAGGAAAGCCTGGTGTGCTGCAGTTCACAAGGTTGCAAAGAGTTGGACACGACTGAGTGATTGAACTAAACTGAACTGATAATCAGCAGATAGGATGAATTGTAATAATCTTTTTTATATTTTATTTTTTTTAATTAGAGGATAATTACTTTATAATATTGTAATTTGTTTTTGACATACATTACCTCATGCGAAGAGTTGACTCAATGGAAAAGACTCTGATGCTGGGAGGGATTGGGGGCAGGAGGAGAAGGGGATGACAGAGGATGAGATGTCTGGATGGCATCACTGACTCAGTGGACGTGAGTCTGAGTGAACTCCAGGAGTTGGTGATGGACAGGGAGGCCTGGCGTGCTGTGACTCATGGGGTCAAAAGAGTCGGACATGACTGAGCGACTGAACTGAACTGGACTGAAGCCTCGCATACTGCAGTCCATGGGGTCTCAAAGAGTTACCTCATACAAACTAAGTATACTAAGTTATGATTGCTAAATGGTATCCTATGATGTTGAAAAATGGAATTAGTTCAAGGTTTCATAA
Source organism: Oryx dammah (assembly GCF_014754425.2). Classification (NCBI taxonomy): domain Eukaryota; kingdom Metazoa; phylum Chordata; class Mammalia; order Artiodactyla; family Bovidae; genus Oryx; species Oryx dammah. Next base: position 87,047,346 of record NW_024070203.1, on the reverse strand, counting down.
ACATCTTGGTGGGTTAAAACATTTAATATTTAGATCACTAAACTATGGTGCTTTCATTTATTTTATATATGCTGAAATTCTCTTATCAATCTACTATTTTTCTAACAAAATTTAAGTGTATGTATAAATAAGTGTCCTCTTGATTTGCATGAAAATGCTAACTTATTTTAAATACCATATACCCAAATGATTTATGAACAGTACGTTTCTGGTAGTAATAATATTTAGCCATTACGTGAAAGTGATTTCATTAAACATTATTTGTATCTATTACAGAAAAAAATTCAGAAACTTGTTTATATGGGTAGACTTAACGAGAAGGAGTCTTTTGGTGAGATAAGTGTTCTTCTTCAAGTTCCTTTCACCTGCACAGTAGTTACTGGAGAAGACGTTGAGATGGCAATTATTGAAGATAAGGACCTACATGGTAAATACATAAATGCCTTTTATTTCAACTATTCTGCCATTTTATTTGATAAGTTTTTGATAAGAGTAGTTGTATTTCACAGACAAATTAGCATACTCAGGTAAGTATGGGTGTATGTGTGTTATTTGCAGAGAAAACATATTTATATATAATCCCATTTATAACTTCATAGTTTATCTGCATTAATTGTGTACTTTTGGAATATATTAGCAATATTTTAAAAGACTTGGATTGTCAATTACTAAAATCTCTTTGTTAATTCCCGCTATCATCAATAGCAACATTTCCTCCCTTTCTAGATTTTTTTAAAATCACTGCTTCCTTGTTTCTTGTTCATGTCAATTTTGTACTATCATCCAATATATAATCTAGATCAAGTGTATATAAAAATCCATGGCTTGCAGTATTTAAACTTTTATCTTAAAATTAGTTTTTAAATTTTTTTTTTTTTTTGGAATATAGCTGATTCATAATGTGGTGCTAGTTTCAAGTGTACAACAAAGCAAAGCGAACCAGTTGCACATATGCACACATCCACTCTTTGGGTTTTTCTTGAGATTGAAAAAAGGACTTTATTGGCAAACAAATTTAAGAGACCAAATCTTTTTACAGATATTGCCAAAGAAGTCTATTAAATTAATTTTAATAATCATTTCCTAAAATTGAGATTTATTTATTTTTTCCATTTTTTAATATAAATTGATTTATTTTAATTGGAGGTTAATTACTTTGCAATATTGTATTGGTTTCGCCATACGTCAACATGAATCCACCACAGGTATACACATGTTCCCCATCCTGAACCCCCCTTCCTCCTCCCTCCCCGTACCATCCCTCTGGGTTGTCCCAGTGCACCAGCCCAAGCACTCTTTTTTTCCTTTTTAGATTCTTTTCCCATATAGGCCATTACAGAGTATTGAATAGAGCTCCCTGTGTTATACAACAGTTCCTCATTATTTGTCTATTTTATTACTATATACTGAAGTGTGTATGTCAGTTCTAATCTCCCAGTTTTCCTTCTTTATTCCTTAAAGAACTTATAAAGAAGTTATCCTTCTTTATTCCCTGGTAACCAAAAGTTTTTACATTTGTGACCATACTTCTGTTTTGTAAATATGTTTATTTATATCACTTTTACTTAGATTCCACATTTAAGTAATATCATGTACACTTATCTTTCTTTGTCTGATTTATTTCAATCAGTATGACAATATCTTAAGTCCATCTGTGTTGCTGTAAATGGCAGAATTCTGTTCGTTTTTATGACTAATATTCCATTGTATATATGTACCACACCTTCTTCATCCATGCCTCTTTGGATGGACATTTAGGTTGACTCCATGATCTGGCTCTTGTAAACAGTGCTTCAGTGAGCATTGCGGTGTCTATATCTTTCTTAATCATGGTTTTCTCTGGCTGTATCCTTAGGAGTGGGATTTCTGGGTCATACAGTTATTTTAGTTTTAGTTTTTTAGAAGCTCTATATTGTTCTTCTTAATGGCTATACATTCCCCCCAACAGTATGGGAAGTTTCCCTTTTTTCTACACACTCTCTACCTTTTATTGTTTATACACTTTTTTGATGATGGCTATTCTGACTATGTGAGGTGATATGTTACTATAGTTTATATTTCTCTAATAATCAGTGATGCTAAAATTTTAGAGCTCTAGACATTACTTTGCCGACTAAGGTCCGTCTAGTCAAGGCTATGGTTTTTCCTGTGGTCATGTATGGATGTGAGAGTTGGACTGTGAAGAAGGCCGAGTGCCGAAGAATTGATGCTTTTGAACTGTGGTGTTGGAGAAGACTCTTGAGAATCCCTTGGACTGCAAGGAGATCTAACCAGTCCATTCTGAAGGAGATCAGCCCTGGGATTTCTTTGGAAGGAATGATGCTAAAGCTGAAACTCCAGTACTTTGGCCACCTCATTGCGAAGAGTTGACTCATTGGAAAAGACTCTGATGCTGGGAGGGATTGGGGGCAGGAGGAGAAGAGGATGACAGAGAATGAGATGGCTAGATGGCATCACTGACTCGATGGACGTGAGTCTGAGTGAACTCCGGTTGTTGTTGACGGACAGGGAGGCCTGGCGTGCTGTGATTCATGGGGTTGCAAAGAGTTGGACACGACTGAGCGACTGAACTGAACTGAACTGAGAGGTATTGGAAGAATAATCACCCAGTCATGTGTAATTGACCCTCCAAATACTATAAATATTCAAATAGGATATGCACTTAAATTTGAAATAGAAATGATAACATTGATTAAAAGATCTAGAAACTTATAGAAATTAACATAGGTGAGAGATTTGCTTTCAGATCAGTTCAGTTCAGTTGCTCAGTTGTATCCAACTCTTTGTTACCCCATGAATCACAGCACGCCAGTCCTCCATGCCCATCACCAACTCCTGAAGTTCACCCAAACTCATGAGCATCGAGTCGGTGATGCCATCCAGCCATCTCATTCTCTGTCGTCCCCTTCTCCTCCTGCCCCCAATCCCTCCCAGCGTCAGGGTCTTTTCTAATGTGTCAACCCTTCTCATGAGAGATTTATTTTAAATAAGCTCAATTAGAAAATTTTCATATTACTTATATATGATTTGGCTGAATTCTCTTTTCTGAATTTCAAGGTTTTTTTTTCTTTTTTTAATTTTCTTAGAGAATATGTATCCTCTACCTTTTTAACTCTGATTTTGTTTAGCGTCAAATTCATGTGTCCACTTTTAGCAGGTATCCGTTTGAAATTGTATTGACTAATTCTCTCCTTCTATGACATTCAACTACCAAACCTCTCAAGGTACATGTCACTTAAGAATATGTACTAATTACTAATTATATTTACAATAGTCTCACTTGACATAGGCTAGATTTTTCTTTTCATGTACCAATGATGTTAACTGATGCAAGGTAAATACACTTTGGACTCTTTTGCATAAAGCAACATGTCACACAGGAAAGTCCTTCTTTCAAGCATGTATCAGAATCATCTTTGTCATCTGGCAAACTAAAATTCAAATAGATGTCATAGTTTAAGTTTTATTTGTGTTTTTGTGAGTATTGTTCATATTTTTAAATTTGATGTATTTGTTCATTTGGAACTGATGTTATAAACCTACTGACATGTTGGGTGACTAATTAAACATTTAGTTTTCCAGTAATGCATTTTTATAATTCCTCTCCAAATTTACTGTATTTAACAATCTTTAATAGATTGCAACATAATCCACATATGAGAAGAAAACATTTTCTCAAGGATATAGTTCACACTCTATTTTCTCCCATATAAATTATGTGAAAGAATCGATATCACTTAAATGATCCAGGTTATTAACGATATTTAGTAAATACCTAAAGAAGCAGTGCAGTCACTATATTTTTGCCTGGGATAAGTCGAACAGAATTCAAGAAACATAAAAGAGTGCATAAATGCTAGATATTATATCTGGAGAATTATATATATAACTGTATATGATCATAGAGGAAACATTCAGTAATTAATTGGACATTATTTAAAAGGACTTAAAGTTTTTTTTTTTCAGATTGTTAACTTTTGAAAAATAGCAAATAACTTGTTTTGTAATCTATGTACATTCTTCTCAGATGTTACCTTAAGTGTCTAAAAAAACTGAAAACAAGATTATTAAGTTTAAACAATATAAGTATATATTTTCTTAATATAATGACACTGGGAATTTGGCTTATCTGGTTACTATTTTTATTAAGGTAATATATCTTTGCCCAGATGCAGAATTTATACCTCAAAGTCATTTAGATTAAAATTATACATACCAATTACCTTAATTTTATTGATATCTAAAATTCTCATCATACCATTAAAACAAGTATACTACTTTTGTAATGAGAAATAATTGCTTTCATATAAAAAGTGGATTGCCACTGTTATTAATTATATCTCACTCAACCATGAATAACTGAAAAACTAAGAGACAGCTATGGATTTAAATGGGCTTTTCTAAAAGGAAAATTCCAATTTCAAGATGTCATCAGTACACACTATCTGAATGGTTTTGTTTGTTTTTTTATTAGGAGGAATATCAAAAGACATTTATCTCTGATAATAATTATTTTAATCAAAAACCTAGGAAACCAGATTTTTTTCTTTTACCACAGATAGGTCTTTTAAATGTTTTGGAAGCGATGAATGTATTCTTATTGAAAAGATCTCCTTCCCAACACCCTCGGTGTTTCTCCTCTCTGCTGAGACACGTTATAACCAGGTGTCTCCTTGGTAACAAAGTTAGCCAGAAAAGCTTAGACTCTTGAAAGATTTGCTACCGTAACTATGCTTTCCTTTCCTCTTTGTTTTTTGTTTCTGTTTGATGATAAAATTGTTGTATAAATATACATTTCCCAGTTAAAAATAAGGTATGACACAATAGTTTTTGTCTAGAAATCCTTTTACTCATTACTAATAATGTCAATGAAGAAACATTAATTAATTTGAGGTTAATTTTTATTTTATTTTGGACAAAGTTTTGTGTGAAAACAATGTATTTTATGTAACTTTCTCAGAAACTAATGGAGTAAAACATCATTCAGTTCATTAGGAATTTCATAAACATATTGGAGAAAAATATATTGTTAACAATAAAACCATTCAAATATTTTAAACATTTTGCAGACATGTAGAAGTAGTTCATAGTTGGGAAATTAAGTTTATTTTATGAAATATTACATATCTTATATATTATATATATGAATAAATGATAACATTAATCAGAAAACAAGGTTGACCTTGGAATTTTAATTATTTATATTATACTAGCTACTGATACATTTCGTAAAGTTTTTGTTGTTTATTTTTCATAAAGAAGTCAATGTTTTGCTTGGGTATTTTCAATAATTTGTTTCGTAAACAAAATATTAAACCATTTCAGTTTATGGTTTTGGGGATGACAGAGTTGACATAAGTCTATTTTAAGAAAAGAAGCACAAAGATCTATAATACTCTATCTCAATATTAGACTTGCTGATGCTCTACTTTATACTACACATTAAGCTACGTGTTCTGCTAAACACTGTTATATCATAAATGTAATCCTTGATGAATTATGTAGTCAGTGATTCAAAGGTTCTGTGTTTGAATTGTTCTGCCATGTCTCTCAAGAAGATATACTTGTAAGTAGGATTATTTGCTATTGGTTAAAATGATGTTACACAATTTGGGCACATTTAGTTTAAAAAATTTAACTATAACCATTTTGCATTCTCCTTGCATAAAAAGTTAAAATGTTACTCTGGGTTTTTGGGTGCTTTTATTAAAACATAACCACAAACTACTGTATACACAAAAGAAATAACTGGTTTATTGAACCAGTTCAACTTTGCATTCACAAAGCATTGTGCAATGTCTTCCACATGCTTTGATAGTTTTTTCAGTGAGAGGAGTTTTCCCCTTGCCCTTTAAAAACAAGTCTAATGATTTTAATGAATATTCTTAAGTCATAAAATATGCTAAAATTTATTTTCAGTTTCCAAATATTCTCAACTGAGGTATTAATGCGTCTAACTTGATAAGAAGCATGTACCCAAATTTGATGCAGTGTTGATTGGCTTGCTGCATCCTTGTTCCTTGTTTTCTTGCTGCTTGTCAGCTAGGGAATCCTTCTCAGCCACTAGAGGCTGCCCCATTCACAAGCCCTCTCCATCTCAGCAATGAAAAACTCCTATCCGATCTCTCACACTGAGTCATTCAAATTTCTTTTCTCTACCAACTGCTTTTGAACAGCTCATTCTGTGGGTGATCTTGCTAGGTTCATCTCTAGAAGAAGATCAACTTGTTAGTAGTCTTACTTTTTTCTGTGAAATCTCTCTGATTTATAATATAACATAATATTGGAAGTCATACCGTAATCATGAGGGCACATTAGAATGCTGCTGCCACATTGCTGGGGGCATAATTACCTATATAAAAACCACTTCATTAATTTTCTCCTTTGATGAAGACAGTATGCTATGGTGAGAATATCATGAGTGTTTCAGAACAAATTTCAGTGTGCTAATTTACAGTCTGTCATCTTCTGTGCGGCTTCTCTGGTGGCTAAAATGGTGAAGAATCTGCCTGCAAGGAGAGAGACCTGGGTCTGACCCCTGGGTTGGAAAGATCCCCTGGAGGAGGGCATGGCAACCCAATCCAGTATTCTTGCTGCAGAATTCCTCTATCCATGGAATTAGTCCATGGGGTCCATGGGGTCATAAAGAGTTGGCATGACTGAACAACTAAACACATCATCGTCTGTGAATTGTGGCTGTAAGAGAGTACCCTAACCCCTAGATTCCAATGTTTTAATGGTAAAACTTGGTATAACAATAATTACTTTCTAGAAATATCCAGACCCATGTGAAAGCACTTAGAAAAGCGTCAGATACACAATCAGACTTGCATAGTCATATTTGGAAATTTTACTAGAAATCTGCATATTGGGTAATCAAAATAGCTAACATTAGTGATTCTTTACTGAATTAAATTGCTTTATTTGCATTATTGCATTAAATCTAATGACAATCTTTGAGTTAAGCTTATTAAACAAATTTTACAAAAGAGGAAACTAATGCTTATAAAGCAGAAGACACTTGCACAAAATAAACAGGAATTTGTAGTGATGGAGCCAGAATTCAGGCCCAGTTCTGTACAAAGCCCATGCTCTTAACTATGCTTCTCATTTTATAGAGGAGAAATTGGAAACTTAGAAAAAGTAAAATATTTAACTGAGGACGTTTGTCTAACATGTCAGAGCACATCTTGGAAACCAGCTTTCAAGGCTCACAATTATATAATACTAAGCATTGGTATTTATTAATTTAATTTATGTGTGAATAGTCCTGGGAAGTAGAACCATTCTACTTAGAATGTAATACAAAAATAAGTGTTATACCAAAATACTATTTATGGAAGTAAAGTTTTTAAAATATATATATAAATAAATAAAACATTTTGTAGTAATGTAACTTTTATTTCTTTAGAGAAATGGTTTTAATATATAGATATTAAAATGTTGTGGAGCTCTAAAAGGGAAAATCAATGAAACATACAAATTACATATAACTTTTAGGGAAATACTCATTGTTGTCTCTTTAGGAATAATTTTTTCAAAATAAAATAATAGTTAAAATATATTTTATAATTCTTGAGATGTTTTAAGCAAAGAAAAAAAAATGTTCCAGAAGAAAAATCTTCTGATTCTTCATATATATATATATTTAAGTAGGAATAATTTGATGCAGTGATCTTCAGACTCTTTTGAAAGCATAGTTTACTCAGTGGAATATTTTTTGAAGTGGTATTTCAACAAATGTATACTTAATTGTATATAATATGTATATGTTATTGTATCATGATCATGATAAGACGCAAAAGAGAGAGTTTTAAAGTATGAGATTAAAGTAGAAAGAAATTCTACTGTTTTCTTTCCATACCATATTGGATGAATTTGTGTAGGAAACCAGGGAATACAGCTTCCTTTGGAGAGCACCGGTTTGTACACACAGGTGTGAAATAAGAAGCAAAGATGCAGTCAGGTTTTAGACTAATGATGCAGATGCCAATGTGTGGCCTTGAACTCTAAGTTACTGTGCATCATAAGAAACGAAGAAGTCAGATATAAGCATGAAAGTGTCTAGTAAAGTTGGTGGATGGGACGATATTTAGAAAGCAGGAAAGAGTTAATAATTGTGTACAACATAGGAAAATTAATCATGACAAGAACTTGAGTTCTCTCTCTCTTTTATTCTTTTTAATTTATTTGCTTTTAGTTGAAGGACAATTGCTTTACAATATTGTGTTGGTTTCTCCCATGCATCAACATGAGTCAGCCATAGGTGTACATACGCCTCTTCCCTCCTAAACCTTGGGCTTCCCTCATAGCTCAGCTGGTAAAGGATCCGCCTGTGATGCAGGAGACCTGGGTTTGATTCCTGGGTCGGGAAGATCCCCTGGAGAAGGGATGGGCTCCAGTGTTCTTGCACTTCCTTTGTGGCTTAGCTGGTAAAGAATCTGCTCACAATGCGGGAGATCTGGGTTTAGTCCCTGGGTTGGGAAGATCCCCTGGAGAAAGGAAAGGCTGCCCAAACCAGTATTCTGGCCTGGAGAATTCCATGAGGAGTCCATGGGGTCACAGAGTCGACACGACTGACCGACTTTCACTTTCTTAAACCTCCCTCCTCCCTCCTACTCCATTCCACCCCTCTAGGTTGTCACAGAACCCCAGTTTGAGCTCCCTGAATCACGCAGCACATTTCCACGGCTATCCATTCTACATATGACAGTGTATATGTTTCCATGCTATTCTCTCCACTCATCCCACCCAGTCCTCCTCCTGACCCCGCCCCGCCCCGCCCCCAGTCTCCCCGCTCCCTGCCTCCCCGCCCATGTTCATGAACCTGTTCTCTATGTCTGTGTCTCTACGTCAGTTCAGTTCAGTTCAGTTCAGTTCAGTCGCTCAGTCGTGTCCAACTCTTTGCGTCCCCATGAATTGCAGCGCGCCAGGCCTCCCTGTCCATCACCAACTCCCAGAGTTCACTCAGACTCACGTCCATCGAGTCGGTGATGCCATCCTGCTATCTCATCCTCTGTCGTCCCCTTCTCCTCCTGCCCCCAACCCCTCCCAGCATCAGAGTCTTTTCCAATGAGTCAACTCTTCGCATGAGGTGGCCAAAGTACTGGAGTTTCAGCTTTAGCATCATTCCTTCCAAAGAACACCCAGGACCTATCGCCTTTGGAATGGACTGGTTGGATCTCCTTGCAGTCCAAGGGACTCTCAAGAGTCTTCTCCAACACCACAGTTCAAAAGCATCAATTCTTTGGCGTTCAGCTTTCTTCACAGTCCAACACTCACATCCATACATGACCACTGGAAAAACCATAGCCTTGACTAGACAGACCTTTGTTGGCAAAGTAATGTCTCTGCTTTTGAATATGCTATCTAGGTTGGTCATAACTTTCCTTCCAAGGAGTAAGCATCTTTTAATTCACCTCATTAGCACTGACTCAAATGTTTCCCTTTTTATGACTGAGTAATATTCCATTCTGTATATGTACCACAGCTTCTTTATCCATTCATCTGTTGATGGGCATCTAGGTTGGTTTCGTGGCCTAACTATTGTAATTGTGCTTCAATGAACATTAGGGTGCGTGTGTCTTTTTCAATTATAGTTTTCTCAGGGTATATGGCCAGTAGTGGGATTGTTGAGTCATATGGTAGTTTTATTTCTAGTTTTTAAAGAAATCATCACACTGTCTTCCATAGTGGCTGTATCAATATACATTCCCATCAACAGTGTGAGAGGGCTCACTTTTCTCCACATCCTCTCCAGCATTTATTGTGTGTACATTTTTTGATGATGACCATTCTGACCTGTGTGAGATGATATCTCATTGTAGTTTTCATTTGCATGCCTCTAATAATGATCAATATTGACGATCTTTTCATGTATTTATCATCCATTTATATGTCTATTTTGGAGAAATGTCTGTTTAGGTCTTCTGCCCACTTTTTGATTGGGTTCTTTGGTTTTCTGGTATTGAGTTGCATGAACTGCATATATGCTTTGGAAATTAATCCTTTGCCACTTTTTTCAATTGCTATTATTTTTTTCCCTTTCTGAGTGTTGTCTTTTCACCCTGTTTATAGTTTCCATTGCTGTACAAAAGCTTTTAAGTTTAATTAGATCCCACTTGTTTATTTTTGCTTTTATTTCCATTACTCTAGGAGGTGGGTCATAGAGGATCTTGCTTTGCTTTATATCATAGAATAGAAAGTGAGTTCTTTTAGCACACTTTTGTGTCTTGAACAGCTCAGAGTTTTACAACTATTTTTGAAGGGATTTGCATAAGAGTCAGATAAGGGAAAATGGTAGTGCTATAATAAAATAATTATGTCAACAGAGATAACAGTATCTAAAAAAATGCCATTCCTTAATTCACCTGAAACAGTTACTAGGAGTTACTGTTGTCATGTTAGAGGTAATTACAACCAAATTCATGTAACAAGCACTAAATTGAATGGGAATTTCTATCTCTTGACCTGAAATGTCATTGTATTTATCCATTTCAGACTAAATTATATCAAGACAGTGGTATTTCTAAAAAACACCAAACAGACTTAATAGTTTTCTGGGGCTCTGGGGAGGAAAGAGGTAAAACAATTGCCCTGTAATTTATGTATCTTTATTGGAGAGATGATTTGAGGGAAAGAAAGAACACAGTTGATCCAGTCTACTCTCCTTGGAGGTCTCAGGGAATAAACTATTGATATTTGATAGGAAGTGCAGGCATGCTCAGTCATGTCCAATTCTTTGCAAGCCGAGGGACTGCAGACTGCCAGACCCCTCTGTCCATGGGATTTTCCAGGTAAGAATAATGGAATAGGTTGCCATTTCCTTCCTCGAGGGATCTTTCTGAGCCAGGAGTTGAGCAAGTATCTCCTATGTCTCCTGAATTGTGGGTGATTTAGTAGAAAGAATCCTTATCAATGGAACACTCTTAGAAAGATGTCTTTGGCTAGGATTGTTTATAGCAAACAAATCTAGGATGTGTGAGGTTTAATTTCATAGAAAATATTAAATAAGATCACTTATCTAGATATAAACTAAAAATTCTTCATAAGCTTAATGTTTCCTGCTCTGTGGAATAACTCACATATCTTACTTGGAAACCTCATCTGGTATTCCAGGTTAGAAATTCATGTCTAAAGAATGATATAATGGCCCTGGGAGTCATCATTGGTGTTCCAAATTTCTCTCTGCTCTACTTGTATTTGCTACTAGCTTGTATCATCAAACTATTAGTAAATATGTAACTCTGATCTGATACATATGATTCTTTGGTTAGCTCAGGGAAGAGGAGAAGAAAGAAAATGAAATAAAATAGAATAACTTAAAATAAATAAGTTGAAAATAGAATAACTAGAGAAAGAAATGAAGTTGCCAGAATAGCTGCTTTTGTCTGGAAGAAAATAAAAGCATACCATCTCTATCTTATTGTAAATATAAAAATTAAAATTCTTGATGATATGTAGAGTTAGAGATTAAAAAAATCTTCTAAATAGTACTCCTTTTTCTCTCTTCCCATTTCTTAGTTATTTAATGTAGCAATGCTTCATGTCCAGGTACCAAAATCCTACTGTTTTGGGAACAAATTGCTGCAAACTTAGTGTCTTCACAAGAAAAAATTGTCATCTTACAGTTCCAGATATTGGAATTCTGATATAGGTGACACTAGGCTAAAATCATGGTGCAGGTAGGCCTGTAGGCCGTCTAAATGTCCCAGGAGGAAATGTTTTCTTGCCTTCTGCAGATTTTAGAGATCTCTTGCATTCCTGGTTTTTTTCAGTCTCCTTCTCCATCTTCAAAGCCAGCAGTGGCCCACCTTTAAATCTTTCTCTGACTCTTACACTTTGCCTCATTCATCCACATATTTTTTAATTATAGAAGGAATTTTATTTTTTTTTAATGTACACTGTTTAAAGATTATGCTCTTATTTATAGCTATTACAAAATACTGGCTATATCCCCCATGTTATGCAGTGCACCCTTGTAATCTATTTTATACCAAATAAGTTACACCGCCCATCCCCAATCCCTGTACTGCCCCTCCTCCACACTGGTAACCACAGTCTCTTTTGTGTATCTGTGAGTTTGCTTCTTTTTTGTTATATTCACTAGTATGCTGTATTTTTCAGGTTTCATATATAAGTGATTTTTTCCCTTTTTTTTTCTCATCAAGTTTTGCATAGTCTAGCAAGCTAGTAGTTAACAAGATTGCTTCCTAACTCAAATTCCACATTCCTCAAAGGTTTGTTATATGTCACCCATAGGTCAACCTGGTGAAATAGTCATTGTCTACAATATTTAGATATCATTTTAGAGAGAAAAACAGAAACATGTTGGAACATATATTGATACTGAACATTTCAGTTAATAAATATCATTGCATTTACTTTCATGGCCAAAGTATTGCACATGGAATGCTGAGTGAGCATCAGGAGTGAGACATATAATCCTCACACGGGTATGAGCAGAAACATTGGTGGCAAGAAATGCCATCTACCCACTGTAAGAATTCGTTTGAATATAGAAATTAATATATATGTATATGCACATATTTGTTACATCAAATTCTTTGACTGTGTAGATCACAACAAACTGGAAAATTCTTAAAGAATGGGAATACCAGACCAACTGACTTGCCTCCTGAGAAATCTGTATGCAGGTCAGGAAGCAACAGTTAGAACTGGATATGGAACAGACTGGTTGCAAATCGGGAAAGGAGTATGTCAAGGCTGTATATTGTCACCTTGCTTATTTAACTTATATGCAGAGTACATCATGAGAAATGCTGGATTGGATGAAGCACAAACTGGAATCAAGATTGCTGGGAGAAATATCAATAACCTCCGATATGCAGATGACACCACCCTTATGGCAGAAAGCAAAAAAGAACTAAAGAGCCTCTTGATGAAAGTGAAAGAAGAGAGTGAAAAAGTTGGCTTAAAGCTCAACATTCAGAAAACGAAGATCATAGCATCAGACCCCATCACTTCATGGGAAGTAGATGGGGAAACAATGGAAACAGTGACAGACTTTGTATTTGGGGCTCCAAAATCACTGCAGATGGTGACTGCACTATGAAATTAAAAGGTGCTTCCTCCTTGGAAGAAAAGTTATGACTAACCTAAATATCATATTAAAAAGCAGAGACATCACTTTGCCATCAAAGGTCTGTCTAGTCAAGGCTATGGTTTCTCCAGTAGTCATGTATGGATGTGAGAGTTGGACTATAAAGAAAGTTGAGCACTGAAGATTTGATGCTTTTTGTGTTGGAGAAGACTCTTGAGAGTCCCTTGGACTGCAAGGAGATCCAACCAGTCCATCCTAAAGGAAATCAGTCCTGAGTGGTCATCATAAGGATTGATTCTGAAACTGAAACAACTATACTTTGGCCACCTGATGCAAAGAACTGACTCATCAGAAAAGACCCTGATGCTGGGAAAGATTGAGGGCAGGAGGAGAAGGGAATGACAGAGGATGAGATGGTTAGATGGCATCACCGACTCAATGGACATGAGTTTAAGTAAACTCCAGGAGTTAGTGATAGATAGGGAGGCCTGGAGTGCTGCAGTCCATGGGGTCAGAAACGACTGAGCTACTCAACTAAACTGAACTGTACGAAAATGAGTTTTAAATGCATAGCCTTTCTTCCTTTGGATGATGAATTATAGTTATATCATTTACTGATACTAAGAATTTTCCAAAATAAACTTCAGGAGATATGTATATATCAATTCAGTTCAGTCACTCAGTTGTGTCCGACTCTTTGTGACCCCATGAATTGCAGCACTCCAGGACTCCCTGTCCGTCACTAACTCCCAGAGTTCACTCAGACTCATGTCCATCGAGTCAGTGATGCCATCCAGCCATCTCATTCTCTGTTGTCCCCTTCTCCTCATGCCACCAATCCCTCCCAGCATCAGAGTCTTTTCCAATGAGTCAACTCTTGGCATGAAGTGGCCAAAGTACTGGAGTTTCAGCTTTAGCATCATTCCTTCCAAAGAAAACCCAAGGCCGATCTCCTTTAGAATGGACTGGTTGGATCTCCTTGCAGTCCAAGGGACTCTCAAGAGTCTTCTCCAACGCCACAGTTCAAAAGCATCAATTCTTTGGCTCTCAGCTTTCTTCACAGTCCAACTCTCACATCCGTACATGACCACTGGAAAAACCATAGCCTTGACTAGACGGACCTTAGTCAGCAAAGTAATGTCTCTGCTTTTGAATATGCTATCGAGGTTGGTCATAACTTTCCTTCCAAGGAGTAAGCATCTTTTAATTTCATGGCTGCAGTCACCATCTGCAGTGATTTTGGAGCCCCCCAAAATAAAGTCTGACACTGTTTCCACTGTTTCCCTATCTATTTCCCATGAAGTGATGGGACCAGATGCCATGATCTTCGTTTTCTGAATGTGAGCTTTAAGCCAACTTTTTCACTTTCCTCTTTCACTTTCATCAAGAGGCTTTTTAGTTCCTCTTCATTTTCTGCCATAAGGGTGGTGTCATCTGCATATCTGAGGTTATTGATATTTCTCCTAGCAATCTTAATTCCAGCTTGTGCTTCCTCCAGCCCAGCATTTCTCATGATGTACTCTGCATAGAAGTTAAATAAGCAGGGTGACAATATACAGCCTTGACATACTCCTTTTTCTATTTGGAACCCATCTGTTGTTCCATGTCCAGTTCTAACTGTTGCTTCCTGACCTGCATATATATATAATATTATATATTATATATGTTATGTATATATAATATACATTATATACATTATATATTTATATATTATATTTATATAATATATATTATAATATGTGTTATATATATATATATATATATATATATATATAACAAATTCAAGCAAATCATAAAAATCCTATGTAAACAGTTCCAGGGCTTCCCAGGCACTAATGGTAAAGAGCCCACCTGCCAATTCAGGAGACTTAAGAGACACAGTTCCCTCCATCTCTGGGTCAGGAAGATCCTCAGGATGAGTGCTCGGCAGCCTACTGCAGTAATCTTGCCTGGAAAACACCATGGACAGAGGAGCCTGGTGGGCTACAGTCCATAGAGTCACAAAGAGTCAAACACTATTGAAGTGGCTTCATGCACACAAACAGTTATATGATTATATAGAAAAGAGTGGAAATATATCCCTAGGTTTTCAACTACTGTTGTCAGGATGTGGATTGAGTAGCATATTTGACTTTTGAAGTTAAAAAAAATCTATTAAGAATATTTTAAAGGCAAAAAGATAAATAGTGAATAGATTATTTGATTCCCAATTTATGAACTCTTCAAAATTCTCACACTTTTTCAATTTATTTTAGTATTCAATTTTGTAAAATATATTCATTTTTTAATGTGATTATATTATGAAGATACCAGTTCCTTTAAAAACAATAATGCAATTCTCAACAGTTCATTTCAGTGGTTATCCCACCTGCCTCATAAAGATAGCTGTTTCAGTCTATCTGTTCATTAAACCCTTGACTTTATACCTAGTCTCATGACCCTTTGAGATATCTGTCAAAGGAGTTGAACCACACATTTTTAAAGTACTACCATATCCCTGTCACTTTTTTAGGTGCTCTAAAATTGTTTGCTATTTCCCTTTTAGAGAAAAAGAAGTAAGTTCCTTTATGTGTAACTTTTCATCATTATTACTATACTTATGAAAGCAAAGAGTTGGCATTTAAAATAAGGTCTTCCTGACTTCCGATTCCTATACTTCTTCTCATACATTTATAATTCCTTTATTTTTCATACTATTATATTAATGTATCCTCCTTTATGCACATGGAAACTTTTATACTGCAGGAATTCTTTCTTTTTGAGTGGCAATTCACAAGTACAAAATTGACCTGTACTTAGAATTATGTCACCTTTATCAACATCACCAAATGCATACAAAAGAATAAATAGTAGCAAATTATATTATGTTGGTTTTAAAGAAACACTATCCAATGTTAGAGAAGTGAGTGAAAGTGAAAGTTGCTTAGTCTTGTCCAACTCTTTGCGACCCCATGGACTGTACAGTCCATGGAATTCTCCAGGCCAGAATCCTGGAGTGGGTAGCCTTTCCCTTCTCCAGGGGATCTTCCCAACGCAGGGATTGAAGCCAGGTCTCCCACATTGCAGGCAGATTCTTTACCAGTGAGCCACAAGGGAAGCCCAATGTTAGAGAAGAAACAGGTAAAATAGCCAACTGTAAGCAAGATTCTGTTAGACAATGAATCTTCCTAGTGGTACAATCCAAATCATGTAAAGTGAAAACATAGAATTGTGAAGAAGTTTAATGCTCTTTGGCTTCTTAATAGTCTTAATATTCTTCTAGAATACTATTTATGTGGTACCAATGATTCTTTGATTTTAAAACATAGTGATATAAATTTAACTGCTTGCTAAAACTGATAGTGATTGTGAGATCTCAGTATTTTTGACTTGTTGAAAATCAGATTCAAGGAAGGATCATTCACATAGTTTTCAAGTTCATTTGACATGTGTTTTAAAGTAGATGTACTGCTTGAATAATAATATTGAAAGTAAGAGAGAGAAGTTTAATTATGTATTATCTGCATATAACATTGTATAACAGAATCCTGATAGAATTGGCTATTTCATCTGTAGCCATTAGTCTTAAAATATTTTGTTCATCTCTCAACAGATATTTATGAGTGCCTGCTTTGTAGAAGACACCATTCTAAGCACTGGGGATAAAACAGTGAACAAAACAAAATCCTTGTTTACATGAAACTTACTTATTGGGGAAGATAAATACTATAAAAATGTATGCATATATTACATGTCAGGCAGTAATGAGTGCTCTGAAGAAAAACAAAGCATATCAGAAGACAGATGGAGAGAGGCTATTTTAGACAAAAGGATCAAGAGGGACCCCCTATAATATGATATTGTACCTGAGACCTGAGGAAAGTGCAGAATGTCTGGAGGAGGAAGGACGGGGGCAGAATTAATGAAGAATATTAAAAAGTCTGAAGTAGAGCCTGCTGAGAACGATTCATGATCAAGTTCAGGGTAGTTCGAATGAGTGACTAAGCAGGAACATTGTAAGAGATGAAATCAGAGTAGCAGCAGGAGAAAGGCGGATATAGGGTCATTAAACTTAAGGATCTTTGATTTTACTCTGGGTGAGGCTTTGGGGGTTTATAAAATGAAGAGGAATATAATCTAGGTTTGTTTTTCTTTAATCACTTTAGTTCCATATGGAGAACATATTTGAAGGGCAAGGATTGAAGTGAAAAGATCAGTTGTGAGGGCATTAGAATGTCCATGTAGAAAATGATGATGGAGTACTCCAAATCAACTTACAAATTCAGCAAAATCCCTATCAAAATCCCAGCCTGCCCCTTTGTTTTTCTTTTGGCAGAAAATGACAGACTGTTACTAAAATCCATATAGAAACACAAGAGATGCAGAATAGCCAAAATAATCTTGATAAGAAGAAATATGGAAGACTCCCAAACTTTAAAACTTACTGCAAACCTGTGTAGTAGTTGCATCAAGAAAGACATATATCAATGGAATACGATTGAGAGTCCAGACATAAACTTTTTATAGTTATGGTCAATTTTTGACAAGATGACAAAATAATTCAAAGAGAAAGAATAACAATTTCAAAGTGATCCTGAAATAATTGGGTATGCTCACTCACAAAAATGAAGTTGGACTCCTACTTCACACTACAGGCAAAAATTAAATTTAAATAGTTGCAAAGACTGATAGAATTGAATGTAATAACAAAACTAATAAAACTCTTAGGATAAAATTTGGGAGTAAGTCTTTATGACCTTAAGTTAGGTAAACTCTTTTTAATTATGATACCAAAGTACAATCAAGAAAGGGAAAAGATGTGGCTTATTGAAGTTTATTAAAATTTAAAACTTTTGCATTGCAAATTATACTAACAAGAAGTGGATACGGCAATCCACAGAATGGAAAAAAGATTAGAAATAATTTTTATAATAAGGTATTGAATATCGAAAGAGTGCTAACACCCCCCATTAAAATCAGTAAATTGTCTGAACAGACATTTTTCCAAAATATAAAATAAGGTACTGTGCACATAAAAAGATGCTAAGCATAATGATTAAGAAAGTGCAAATCAAAACTGCAATGAGATAACATTTCTTTTCCACTATTGTAGCAAAAATTTTCAAAGAAAGACAAATTCTTTCAAGGATGTGAAGTAATGGGAATTCTCATACACAACTGATGGAAATATAAAATGGTGCAACCACTTTGAAAAATAACTCAATAGTTCTTCATAAAACCAAACATATACCTTTATGGCATAACTAAGCAATTGCACTCGTAGGTGGTTGTAACAGTATTATTCATATAGCCAAAACATGAAAACAATTCAAATGTTCATCAATGGATAACATGTGATATATCCATACAATGGAATACTCAGCAATAAAAGGAGTGAAGTACTGATACAGAGTGCAACATGGATGGGGCTTCCCTGGTGGCTCAGATGGTAAAGAATGTGTGTGCAATGCAGGAGACCCAGGTTCAATCTCTGGGTTGTAAAAATCCCCTAGAGAAGGGAATGACAACCCTTTCCAGTATACTTGCCTGGAGAATTCTATGGATGAACCTTGGAAACATTGTGCTAAGTAAAAGAAGCCCGTCACAAAATTATATATTATATAATCCTGTTTCTATGAGATATCCAAGATAAAATCTATAGAGATAGATAGTAGATCAGTGGTTGTTAGGCCAGAGAGAGAAAATGGAGAGGGATGAAGACTGATTGTTTGTTAAGGATGTGAATTCTTTTGAATGGTAATAAATATTTTAAATTAAAATGTGGTATGTTTCAGTTCAGTTCAGTTCAGTTGCTCAGTCATATCTGACTATTTGCAACCCCATGAATTGCAGCACTTCAGGCCTCCCTGTCCATTACCAACTCCTGGAGTTCACTCAAGCTCATGTCCATTGAGTCAGTGATGCCATCCAGCCATCTCATCCTCTGTCATCCCCTTCTCCTCCTCCTCCCAATCCCTCCCAGCATCAGAGTCTTTTCCAATGAGTCAACTCTTCACATCAGGTGGCCAAAGTATTGGAGTTTCAGCTTTAGCATCATTCCTTCCAAAGAAATACCAGGGTTGATCTCCTTCAGAATGGACTGGTTGGATCTCCTTGCAGTCCAAGGGACTCTCAAGAGTCTTCTCCAACACCACAGTTCAAAAGCATCAATTCTTTGGCTCTCAGCTTTCTTCACAGTCCAACTCTCACATCCATACATGACCACTGAAAAAACCATAGCCTTGACTAGACGGACCTTTGTTGGCAAAGTAATGTCTCTGCTTCTTAATATGCTATCTAGGTTGGTCATAACTTTTCTTCCAAAGAGTAAGCATCTTTTAATTTCATGGCTGCAATCACCATCTGAAGTGACTTTAGTAAAGTCACTCAGTCGTGTCTGACTCTTTGTGACCCCACAGATTGTAGCCTACCAGGCTCCATCTGTCAATGGGATTTTCCAGGCGAGAGTACTAGAGTGGTTTGCCATTTCCTTCTCCAGAGGATCTTCCCAACCCAGGGATCGAATCTGGGTCTACCTGCATTGTAGGCAGACACTTTACTGTCTGAGCCACCAGGGAAGCCTGAAGTGACTTTGGAGCCCCCCAAAATAGAGTCTGACACTGTTTCCACTGTTTCCCCATCTATTTCCCATGAAGTGATGGGACCAGATGCTATGATCTTCGTTTTCTGAATGTTGAGCTTGAAGCCAACTTTTTCATTCTCCTCTTTCACTTTCATCAAGAGGCTCTTTAGTTCATCTTCACTTTCTGCCATAGGGTGGTGTCATCTGCATATCTGAGGTTATTGATATTTCTCCCGACAATCTTGATTCCATCCAGCTTGTGCTTCCTCCAGCCCAGCATTTCTCATGATGTACTCTGCATATAAGTTAAATAAGCAGGGTGACAATATACAGCCTTGACGTACCCCTTTTCCTCTTTGGAACCAGTCTGTTGTTCCATGTCCAGTTCTAACTTGCTTCCTGCCCTGCATACAGGCTTCTCAAGAGGCAGGCCAGGTGCTCTGGGATTCCACTCTGTAAACATGTGCTGCTTTTCTGCATGGGCTTTTCTCTAGCTGTGGTCAACCGGGGCTACTCTCTAGTTGCAGTGCGTGGGTTTCTCATTGGAGTGGCTTCTCTTGTTGAGAATCATGGTCTTTCGGGCACGTGGGCTCAGTATTTGCAGCTCCCAGGCTTTAGAGCACAGGCTCAACAGCTGTGGTATATGGGCTTAGTTGCTCTATGACTTAAGGGATCTTCCAGGATCAGAGATTGAATTCCTGCCTCCTGCATTGGCAGGCTAATTCTCTACCACTGAGCCATCAGGGAAGTCCTTTGTGTTGCTGATCCTGTTCATGATGTCAATTGTCTTGGTGCTCCGACTGTTCACTGATCCCAGGGTAGGTGAGACTCAAGCTGAGAGGCTGGAAGAAGATGCAAGGAGCTGTAGAAACTACAGACACGTTTCCTCTCTCCTGGCTGGCACAACAGCCATGGCAGCCGCCGTAACTCAACCATATGTAGCCATAACATACCCTCCTATAACACAACCATGATGTCGCGCCACGGTAGCCCCAACGCAGCAGCAGCCAGGGCTTTCACGGTGAAGCTCATACAGGCGGACCTCACAAAGCAGCCCTGTGAGCAAGGGAGTACCCTGGGAGGTGCATGCGCAGTGCTGTACGTGATTTCAGCTGTGATTATTTACAAAAAGTGGGGCAAGAGAGCCTGACCATTCCATTTTGGCTAATTTGTACTCCCCACATGCCTATAATCTGAGCCACCAGGGAAGCTGTTATGGCTCAGCTGGTAAAGAATCTGCCTGCAGTGCGGGAGACTTGGGTTTGATCCCTGGTTTGGGAAGATTCCCTGGAGAAGGGAAAGGCAACCCACTCCAGTATTCTTGCCTGGAGCATCCCATGAGGAGCCTGACAGGCTAAAGTCCATGCAGTCGCAGAGAGTCAGACACGACTGAAGCGACTTAGCACGCATGCACGCACACACATATTGCTGGATTTTAATCATTTTAATTTTTTTAATCTAAAAAATGATCATTTAAAAATGGTTTAGCATCAAAGTTTGAAGGTCTTTCTATAGCTTTTCGTTTGTCTGTTTTGTTTTAATGTTATAACTATGAAATGACTAAATTCTTGGACAGAGGAATTGAAAAGATAGGGATGACATTAACTAGAATCTAGGAGTTTGGGAGTAGAGTAAAACTGAGGATGGAGTCAAGAATGTATTTTTAACATGTTAACTCTACAGACACTAAGTATTATCAGGAGGAGATTTCAATAAGCAGGCTGGCAGCTGTTCATTGTTCAGGGAAAACCGGGGAAACAATTTCTACAGACAAGATTCAAGTAAGTTCACACTATGACTTAGACAACTATTCTTGGTCTTCCAGTAATATTCTACCTCCAGAAACACTGCATTTGAGCTGTTAATTAGATATAACATGATCCAAGTACTTTTAATTCTTTTTTAACTAACAAAAATGAGAGTTTGTAAGTAGACCTACACACTAAATTATTGTTTATTATTGTGTTTTGTCTAACATGAATTCAAGTTTTTAGACAGCACATAGTATATAATTAAAACTAGGCTTGAGAATTTCAAAGAAATATAAACCACACTTTCTTTCCCAGAAGAGATTGTGAGGTTCATCGAAAGTATGGATTGCCAGAGAAAGTCAATTGCACTTAAACAGTGGGACGTTTAGGAGTAATAAGGGGTCAGTATATAAGCTGTAACAGACTAAATGATAAGTGCAAGTAAGTGTAGGACATATATGTATTATACTTTGGAAAACAGAAAGAAAAAAACCTGTGGACTGGGTGGTCATAGAATTACTATAAAATAAGTGTGACTTTTTTCAGATCCACAGACAGCAGATGCAAATACATTGATAATACAACCACTCCATGGTTAAACGTATATTAAAAATAACCATAATAATTAACATAACAGCAACAATAAAGATGATATCAAATTACAAACTATATTTTTTGTGGGCATGATCAAAGGGTATATTTTTTAATTTGTTGATTAGATATAATAATCATCCATACTGAGTATGTTATGAATATGCTAGTACCATGGGGAATATTTAAAATCAGAACTGCCTTAAATAATTATCTTTTAGCTTCTCCAGGCCAGAATACTGGAGTGGATAGCTATTCTCTTCTCCAGGGTATCTTCCCAACCCAGGGATCTAACCTAGTTCTCCCACATTGCAGGTAGATTCTTTGCCAGCTGAGCCACCAGGGACGTCTGCATTTTAGCTTAGTGATATAAAATAAGAAGATTCTTGGTAATATAAAACCCTGATAAAAATCAAGTGGTTATCCCCAACTCTAAACCTAGTAGCTATTTAAATGAAGAGATCACCTATGAGCTGGGGAGTAAGGTGGTGTGGTGGGATGGTTCAACTTTGTATAAATGTATTCGGTTCAGTCAGTTCAGCTGGGTCACTCAGTCATGTCCAGCTCTTTGTGACCCCATGGACTGTAGCACACCAGGCTTCCCTGTCGATCACCAGCTCCCGGAGCTTGCTCAGCTCCTGTCCATTGAGTTGATGACGCCATCCAACCTCTCATCTTCTGTATCCCACCTTCATTATTTCCCAGCATCAGAAGCTTTTCCAGTGAGTCAGTTCTTCATATCAGGTGGCCAAAGTTGTGCCATCAACTCCAGCATCAGTCCTTCCAATGAATATTCAGGACTGATTTCCTTTAGGATGGACTGGTTGGATCTCCTTGCAGTCCAAGGCATCTCAAAAGTCTTCTCCAACACCACAGTTCAAAAGCATCAATTCTTCAGCACTCAGCTTTCTTTATAGTCCAACTCTCACATCCATACACGACTACTGGAAAAAACATAGCTTTGACTAGATGGACCTTTGTTGGTAATGTATCTGCCTTTTTAATATGCTGTCTAGGTTGGTCATAGCTTTTCTTCCAAGGAGCAAGTGTCTTTTAATTTCATGGCTGCGGTCACCATCTGCTGTGATTTTGGAGTCCCCCTCCCCCCCCCAAAAAAAGTCTCTCACTGTTTCTGTTGTTTCCCTATCTATTTGCCATGAAGTGATGGGACCAGTTGCCAAGATCTTTGTTTTCTGAATGTTGAGATTGAAGCCAACTTTTTCATTCTCCTATTTCACTTTCATCAGAAGTCTCTTTAGTTATTTGCTTTCTGCCATAAGGGTGGTATCATCTGCATATTTGAGGTTACTTATATTTCTCCCAGCAATCTTGATTCCAGCTTATGCTTCCTCTAGCCCAGCGTTTCTCATGATGTACTCTGCATATAAGTTAAATAAGCAGAGTGACAATATACAGCCTTGACATACTCCTTTTCCTATTTGAAACCAGTCTGTTGTTCCATGTCCAGTTTTAACTGTTGCTTCTTTACCTGCATACAGATTTCTCAGGAGGCAGATCAGGTGGTCTGGTATTCCCTTCTCTTTAAGAATTTTCCACAGTTTGTCATGATCCTCACAGTCAAAGGCTTTGGCTTAGTCAATAAAGCAGAAATAGATGTTTTTCTGGAAGTCTCTTGCTTTTTTGATGATTCAGTGGATGTTGGCAATATGATCTCTGGTTCCTCTGCCTTTTCTAAATCCATCTTGAACATGTGGAAGTTCATGGCTCACGTATTGCTGAAGCCTGGCTTGGAGAATTTTGAGCATTACTTTGCTAGCATGTGAGATGAGTGCAATTTTGCAGTAGTTTGAACATTATTTGGCATTGTCTTCCTTAGGAATTAGAATGAAAACTGACCTTTTCTAGTCCTGTGGCCACTCTGAGTTGTCCAAATTTGCTGGCATAATGAGTGCAGCATTTAAATAGCATCCTCTTTTAGAATTTGAAATAGCTCAATTGGAATTCCATGACTTCCACTAGCTTTTTTCATAGTAACGCTTCCTAAGGCCCACTTGACTTCGCATTCCAGGATGTCTGGCTCTAGGTGAGTGATCACACCATCGTGGTTATCTGGGTCATGAAGATCTTTTCTGCATGGTTCTTCTGTGTATTCTTGCCACCTCTTCCTAATATCTTCTGCTTCTGTTAGGTTCATACCATTTCTGTCCTTTATTGTGCCCATCTTTGCATCAAATGTTCCCTTGGTATCTCTAATTTTCTTGAAGAGATCTCTAGTCTTTCCCATTCTACTGTTTTCTTCTATTTCTTTGAACTGATCCCTGGGGAAGGCTTTCTTACTTCTCCATGCTGTTCTTTGGAATAGAATGTTGAATGGAACTGATGTTGAAGCTGAAACTCCAATACTTTGGCCACCTGATGCGAAGAGCTGACTCATTTGAAAAGACCCTGATGCTGGGCAAGACTCAAGGTGGGAGGAGAAGGGGATGACAGAGAATGAGATGGTTGGATGGCATCACTGACTCAATGGACATGAGTTTGAGCAAACTCCAGGTGTTGGTGATAGACAGGGAGGCCTGGTGTGCTGTAGTCCATGGGGTTGCAAAGAGTTGAACATAACTGAGTGACTGAACTGAACTGAACTGATTCTTTGGAATGCTACATTTAAATTGATATATCTTTCTTTTTCTCCTTTGCCTTTTGTTTCTCTTCTTTTCTCAGCTTTTTTTAAGGCCTTCTCAGACAACCAGTTTGCCTTTTTGTATTTCTTTCTCTTGGGGATGATCTTGATCACTGTCTCATGTATTATGTCACAAACCTCTGTCCATAGTTATTCAGGCACTCTGTCTATGAGATGTAATAGCTTAAATCTATTTTCACTTCCACTGTATAATCATAAGGGATTTGATTTAGGTCATACGTGAATGGTCCAGTGGTTTTCCTTACTTTCTTCAATTTAAGTCTGAATTTTGCAATAAATCTTGTTTTCAGTTACAATTTGCATTCTCACTTTTTTCCCTCCTTCTCTCTGTGGCTAATGGGAAAGTCTAGAATAGTAATTTCTATTCTTTTGTCTGAACTTATCTGTATAGTGATGATTTAAAAAGGCAATCAAACTAAATGTATTTTAAGATTTAAGAATCTCTGTGTTTTACTTTTCTGGTGTGAGACTGACTATCTGTATATCAAAGGGTGACATCAATTCTTAGACAGTTTATTTTTTAACATTTAGTTTAGGTTTCAGACAATTGTTAGGGAAATTAAATAAATAGTTCTGTTTAAGCTTCAGAGACAAAGCAGAGCTTCTAACCTTGCTTCTAACCTGCATGGACACTGCCCAGACTGGGAGTGCGAGTGACTGAAAGTGACTGTTTGCTGGGAGTGCAGGAAGTGCAGCCCCTTTGATAAGATGGGGGAGGAATCTTGAGATTGTTGAGACCTGGAGCGGCCAGGGCAATCAAGCCCCAGGCTTAGCAACATTCCCAGTTTTACATGACAAAGCCAAATCATTATCCTGAAACCAAGCTTGAAATTTGCTCACAGATTGATGATGGTATCAGTCTGGGTCCATCCTCAGATTATAAGTGGGAACCCCAAACTGCAGTCTTTGAAGTCTCACCCACAGACCTTTTCCCAGTTGGAACTCCAGATGCACTGTGGCAGGGGAATTCCCAACACTGTTTAAGTCTGGATGTTGGTCACAATCCTATTTGGTGATGTATCTTCTGCTCTTCTATTTTTCTTTTCTTTTAATGTTAGTATTTTGCAAGTAAGCTAGATAATTCTCTAGTAAATATTTGTATCATTTTTTTTGTATATAATGAGTGGCTTATTTTGTTAACAAATCCTTTGAACCTGAGATGAAAGTGAAAACTTTCGGCAAACAATTAAATTCACTGTTTATTTGATTAAATCATTTTGATTTTAATTTTTTATGGCTCTTTTTCTACTAACGTAATAGAAAAGAGAATACCATTTTTATGTGGGCTAAAGAAATATCTCTATTGTTTATATGACTGCCATGATGAAGTAAATCAAACTGAAGTATTGTTTCCTTTTCAGTAAAGACACTAATCCAGTCCATAGAGTCACAGAGTCA